>NC_081414.1:514060893-514360893 GCF_030272615.1 Cryptomeria japonica | reverse complement strand
GTCTCCCCGAGCGAGTTCGTGATCAGTCCGTAAGCTGATCGACGTTGGAGTAACGAACCAATGAGTCCTCTTGACTAATCTGGCTTTCGGGCGTAAATGCCGAAAGTTTGTTCCAAAATTTCAAAACATAACGCAATGCAAGCATTTTTTTCGGACTCCAGGTCCGAACTTGGCGAAAGTCAAGTTGAGCTGTTAAGTTCAAAACGTTGTGCGCTCCCCCCCTTTTGGATGTAAGCGTCCGAAGGTGAAAATTCAAAATTTGAAAGCATAAGGTGGCAACCGCATTCCGGACCCTAGGTCCGAAATTTCCAAAAAGTTAAAGTTTCAAAACATAACACTGCCCAGCAGCGTTTTCGGACCTTAGGTCCGAACTTTAGTGAAGGTTAAGTTTAAAACACAGTGCAATAGCATATTTCGGACCCCCGTGTCCGAATAACACAAGCTGTTAAGTTTAAAAACATATCGAATGCATACTTCGGACCCTAAGCTCCGAAAAGGGCGAAGTTAAAGTTTTAAAAACATACGAAATGCATACTTCGGACCCTAAGCTCCGAAAAGGGCGAAGTTAAAGTTTTAAAAACATACGAAATGCATACTTCGGACCCTAAGCTCCGAAAAGGGCGAAGTTAAAGTTTTAAAAACATACGAAATGCATACTTCGGACCCTAAGCTCCGAAAAGGGCGAAGTTAAAGTTTTAAAAACATATCGAATGCATACTTCGGACCCTAAGCTCCGAAAAGGGCGAAGTTAAAGTTTTAAAAACATACGAAATGCATACTTCGGACCCTAAGCTCCGAAAAGGGCGAAGTTAAAGTTTTAAAAACATATCGAATGCATACTTCGGACCCTAAGCTCCGAAAAGGGCGAAGGGTTGTGTTTTAAAAGCAACATCAACAACGTTTCGGACCCCCGCGTCCGAATGACCAAGGGCGAAAGGTAAGTTTTTAAAAAAAAAAAAACGCATATCAAACACACTTCGGACCCTAAGCTCCGAATGAAAAGGGACAAAGTTAAAGTTTTTTAAAACATATCAAAACGACGTTTCGGACCCCCGCGTCCGAATGACCAAGGGCGAAGTGTAGGTTTTAAAAACACATCGAAATGCATGCTTCGGACCCCAAGCTCCAAATGAAAAGGGCGAAGTAAGGTTTCAAAAGCAAACACATTACAAAACGCACTTCGAGCCCCTGCGTTCGAGCTTCAACAAGGTCGGGCAAGCAGCATTTTCGGACCCGAAGCATCCGAAATTCCAAGGTGAAAGTAAAAACGAAGTCCAAAAAGCAAACACGTTACAAAAAGCACTTCGAGCCCCTGCGTTCGAGCTTCAACAAGGTCGGGCAAGCAGCGTTTTCGGACCCGAAGCATCCGAAATTCCAAGGTGAAAGTAAAAACGAAGTCCAAAAAGGAAGCAAAACATTAAACGCAGAAGACACAGTGTGCAACGTGGAGGTCAGGACGAGCACACCCGCGAAGGTTAGATTCGAAAACCTCCAATTCAAAATTCGAAAGGAACTCTTAAATCCGAAAATAAGGAGGTAAGACACTGCATCATCCTCCCATCAACCATTTAAAATTCAGGTTGCTAGGCACAGAACCTTGTGAAATTGACAAATCCTCTTTCATCTTCCAAACTGCGAAAATTTAAACAGGAAGGATAACCGTTGGGATTCAAATTTTGCAGGATCATCCGCTCGCCCCGCCGCAAGGTCGAGCAATCACCCATCATTCGCTCCAATCAGGTAAGTACGCCTTATCGCGTACGGTCATTTAAAATGTGTGGATCAAATAGGCAAATACGCAAAATTTGAAATGCTTAGAGTCTGCATCTCCATCATTCGAGCATCCAAAATTTAGGACTCATTCCCGAAGTTTGGCCGAAAACTGCATCTCTTTTCAAAATTTTCATGTTTTGTCTTTGTTAAAATTAATCAAAAAATTCGAAAGTGAGAACGCTTAGTCATAAATCTTCAGGAATATGATGCTGTTGAAGTTAATCAGATTGTTAGCCCAGAATGATATTTAAACTAATCTCGGTCTGTTGAAACACTTCTGTTATTATCTAACCCGCATCGTCATTCTCGTATCACCTTGTAATCCGTGTCTGGCTGTGTAGGATAAATGCCTAAATCAGCGGCAGAATCATCAAGGACACCCGCTGCAGCAGAAACCTCACGAGCATCCAAATCAGACGTCCCACGGAAAGTTGAAAGAATGAAGTATCAGTATCAGAGAGGAGGGTTAAGAGAGTCAAAGATCCAGAGCATCTGGGACAACATTGGTGACACCGACCTTGGCCATATTGATATTCAGGATTTCAGGGATCGGGTCTTCTCACCCAATGCATATGGCAGGCCTAGGCAAATGCTAGAAAGTGGCGTCGCCCAAGCAGCAGGTTTTCCTCCAGCAATCCAGAACTATGAATTAGTAGTGGAAGCTGCTCGGCATTATGAGCCAAAGTCCAGATTAGTGCTTCTGGAAGATATCACTATTGCCGACTTCTCCCCTGAGGCTATCGGTGATGCATTTGATATCCCCTTTCCAAATAATCCCATAGCTACAACAATGGACGAGGCACAGGGGGCGTATGATATGAACCCAGCCCGATGCAGGGCATTAATTAACGAAGAATGGTTCAAAGAGAAAAGGCCTTCAAGCACCAGGATTGTGAAAAAGACCCCCAGAAGTGACTTTCGTAATGAACATGGCGATATGGTCACCTTACTTAGCCGAGTCATGGGACTTCCTAAGTCCAACTACTTTGAAGAATGGATGTTCTATTTTACAGAACAGGTCTTTGCCGGAAAGTCTAAGTTTGACTGGGCCCAGATCATAAGTGATAACATCCACGCTCAGCTGATTGAGCTTGAGACAAAGAAGTATTTCACCATGACCTCCTATTTGGTCTATATGTTCGCAAAGAACCAGCCACTGCCAGGATTAATAATGAAAGGTGAGATCGGGAATGGGCCTGGTCAGGTAAAAGTTTATGATTGCTACCCGCAGCTGCACTACCAGGATATAGCTCAAAGGGAAAAGAGCAGCCCGGCTTACGCGGTTGGACAATACGAACGCGTCAACGACGCCTTCACAATGCGCCTAGTCAGGCTAATGCAGGGAGGGTTACACATAAGGCTCTCAGAGCAAGCTACCATTTTAGTGCAGAGGTATGGGGCCTGGTTTATTCAGTTCCCAAGATTCTCCTACCTCCGAATTGCTGGCTTTGAAGGTGCCCCCCTTCGACTTCCGCGGTATCCAACCGATAAAGTAGTCCTCATGGAGGTGGCGAGACAATCACGCCCTGCCGGCATATTGTTACGAGAGAGCAAGCAAGCTGGATTCGCATTTCCAATGATCATAGGCAACCATGATGTCCAATTGAGAACTCCCACCCTAGCAGAAGAATCCCTTGCAGAGCTAGCCTCCTATGGCCTACAGGAACATTTTCCGAGAAAATGTTTTGATCATGACAATTTGGCAAAGAGAGCTTACGGTAGGCGTTACAGAGCAAAGGAGTCAATTGAAGATTACTGGAAAAATTGCTCCGATGACTACGAAGTCAGGCGACGGGAATATTCTAGATTGAGTGTGCAGCAAATGCGACTCTTTGAGTACCGTCGGGTCCCGGATCAGCTCACAGACTCGGGGAACTGTCTCCAAGTCCGGGAATTCGAAGCAGTAAGGCATCTCTTGCCAGGCGTTGATTGGTCTCAAGACCCAATCACGGATTTCGAAGCAGTCATGGCAGCCCCGGCAAGATACACAGATCAGTGGTTACAACACCAGATCGAGAGGCTAGTCCATGAAGGGGTCCAGTTTACTTACCATCTGATGGGCAATTTCGACTCTCAGTCTTCCGAAGATGAAAGGACATCAGCTGAAAAACCAGAGAAAAGGAAGAAAACTAAGGCTTGCAGAGGGACTCGGACGTCCAAAAGAACAAGAAGGGAGAAGATTCCCATAAGAAGGCCAGAAACCACTTCATCTTCAAAGGACCCCAGTTCATCTGACGACGCCATAGATTTGGATTGCATACCTGCTCCGCCTTCCCAGAGCGACATAGAGGCATTCCAAGCCAATGATCCTCCTGCTCCAGATATGCCGGACACCGAGCAAAAGGGCCCCAATCCGACTAAGCCGGGTGACCAGATAGAGGAAGGAGAAATCCCATCCACCCAGGGGATCGAAGTGCGTGAACCTACCCAGCAGAGCCGCCATGAATTACTACTCCTCCATGCAGCCAAGGACGACTCAACTGTCGAAGGGGAACAAAGAGCAGACGAGATCCATGAGCTCGAGGGAACCAAGGAGCCACCATCACAGGAAGATGTCAGACAATTATTCAGTGAGATAGGGGAGAACTCAGATGCAAACAAAGAGCTTCCTCCTTCTTCCACCCCTCCGATGGCGGGACAGCTGTTAATTTGTGATCAGCCAGTTGGAAGCATGGGAGCACAAGGTGCTAACTTAACCCTATCCTCAACCCAGACAGTGCCTCAAGAGTGGCTGATCGCCAGAGCTCAGCGCAGGGCCGCCACCAAGGCGCCCATCGACCTTGAAGACATCTTCTCACGAATGGATCAAACAAAAGCAAAAGGGAAGAAGAAACCGAGAACATACTCTAAGATAACCAAGGATGGGCAAAGGAACCGCACTCTTCATATTGCTACCCCGCCCGTAAACAAGCCAGCAGATCAAATAATCCTGGCAGATTATAGCATTACGACTGTCCCCATCGGACGAGCTACAAAAGAGCAAGAAAAGGAGGAATTTAAGGACTCAGTGCAGAACATACTCAGACAGCTCGAGGAAATCACGGCTGAAAAGGACATGTATCGGGCCCGTGCTGAACAAGCCGAGGGATACATCGATAAGCTCCTACGGCCACTACACAACCCCTCTGAATCCCATATCCCCCCAATGGCATTGGCGCAGAGGACCACAACTGAATTTGAAGGAATCCGAGATACCGCAAAGGCCGTTAAGGAATGGGTGCAAGACATCAAGAAAAAGGGAGAACAGATCCTCAAAGAAGTAAAGGAAATGGCTCTCCATCGAGAGCTCACTCTCGTCAAGCTGTTGGAAGTAAAGAGAGAATCCCTTCACATGCATGAAGTAGCGGCCTCTACCCTTCCCCTCCTAAGAGCTCTTTTCTGGACACATACACAAATTCCCACACTGCCTGACATCCTGAATCCCCATAGCATCAGTGTTCTCAAGGAATGGTACTGGACCGTCACCATGAAGAACGACGCCCAGGAAATTATTGACAAAGAAAATGACGCATGTGAGGCAATTCTGGGGAACATGCAAGAACTAGGCAAGACCATCCTCCGATCAATGGTTTCGGGGTGGATAAATGACCTGTCCGACAGTGTAATCCGGCCTGATTGGGAGGAAAGATTGGGAGCAGATAAGGTTTCTTATTCCATTGAAGACTTGAGTTTTGCTGGTCAGTTCCATTCAGACATATTGTGCTTCGAGCGTAATCGCTCCAGCTGGAAGGACGGTTTAAGGCACGTGAACCAGTATCTCGAAGGCATGCAATACAAAATTCGCCACCCTCCCATGCCGCCTTTTAATCCCCTCTTCCAATTATGCATCAAGTTTCAGGAATATGTCCGCGAGGAACGAGCAGCAGGTCGTGATTTATGGCGAGAGTACCTGCATGGCGAAGACCAGTTTCTGCAAAAGGAATGTGAAACCAGGATAGAGAAAGTAGTTTCTCAAAAATGCCTTTTTCCCTCCAAGTCTTAAAAAGTGCACTTTTGTTCCAAAAAGGTGACAGTTGACTTTTGGTCAACATATTGTAAAGTTTTTTGGTGCACCTCCCTTTTTTGGATTATTTCAAAAGTTGTAATTATCCTTTGGTAGTTATTGCTCCTTTTGGGGTAGTTGTAGATATTTATCCCCCTATTTATGAGTGTGGGTCCCTCTTTTTGTAAGGATGAATCTGGGCCACTTGTTTAGATTAGATCTTGGCCATTCATCCATTTTTGGAAACCTATTTAAGGGGACTGGTTTTCCCTCATTTAAGGAGGAAGTTCTTGAATTGTTGCGAAAGCTCTGAAGAAATTTTGCAGGAATTAATACAATGGATTGAAATTACCTTCAAATTTCCTTGTGAGTGCATGGTCTCCTTCTTCATTTAAATTAGAAAGCTTTTAAATTATGTTTGTTCATTTTACACAGCAGTTCTTACCAAGCATCTGATAGAATCTTCACAGTCCATACCATTAGAGGATAGCTGATTGCTTTTTTCCTTTCTGCATGGTTAATCTGGGCTATTTTATGATTCAGTTCGATTATCAAAAGTACACATATCATGAATGTAGAAGTTCTAATATTGTATTTGATAATATGAAAATCTGGTTTCTCCTTTGAAGATTGCACTGAGTTTATGCAAACATTGTGTCTGAATGACTGATGATGCTTAATTTGGTTTCCCGGAGGTGTCTGTCTGCTTGGGTAAATCTGTTGTCCTAGTTAACATTTACCATTCTCTTTCTCCCTACCCTTCCTTTCTTTCCTCCCAATTTTATCCCCTTTTTTTAGAAATCCGCAGTCTTGCTAAATCAGCTTCAAATTAATCAACATCACCTGAAAGAAAACCAAAAGAGGTCCCTGGGAATTCGTATATGAAATTACTAATCAAACGTAAGCCCCCTTGTGTTTCCAGCAAAAACACATCAAGCCACTGAGAGATCCCGCAGTCAAGACCTGACAAAAGAAACCTTGAGGTAGTCTCCTTTGATCAAACTTAGAAAACAGCATTAGAGACTTCCTTATCTCAAGAGAGAGTAGGATAATCAGTCGGCTATTCTATTCTGCGTTGGCCGTATGAAGTTTGCAGCAATGCGATTTCAGACACGTCAACAGTGCCCCTACTAGCCATAAATACTTGTGAATTGAGACACACTCACTATCTAGAAGTTCAACACTCCCCTTGTGAATTGACACATTCACTAATCACAAGGACAACACTCTTAAATGTGAAGTGGAACATACTCATTGTCCATAATGCAACAATCCATCTGTGGGTTGAGACATACTCATTGTCCACATGTACTACATTCCTAATGTGAATTGAGACCAAAGTTCCCAGACTCGGACTCGGCTCGGACTCGGCAAGGCTGACTCGACTCGTGACTCGGCTATGACTCGGCAACGACTCGGCAATGACTCGGCAAAATAAAAAAACCCTCGAAATCAAGAGATTTTTA
Source organism: Cryptomeria japonica (assembly GCF_030272615.1). Classification (NCBI taxonomy): domain Eukaryota; kingdom Viridiplantae; phylum Streptophyta; class Pinopsida; order Cupressales; family Cupressaceae; genus Cryptomeria; species Cryptomeria japonica. Next base: position 514,353,672 of record NC_081414.1, on the reverse strand, counting down.
ACAATTTAAAACTTGTTTCATGCACCCATTATTGAATAAAGCCCAATTATAATGTGTGCTAGCTTGTTATGCCATGAAAGGCATGTTGGTAGAGTATCTACTTGTTTGGGGCTTCTGTTTAGTATTTTCTTTGGCCAAATTGAAATTTTGGGAGCACCAACATGAGACATCATGAACATCTTCACTTGGAAACTGTAAGGAGTGCTTGTGTATGCTAGCATTAAATAGTGTGCTTGTTGAACTTAGGTTTTACCTTGGGACTATAGTTGACCTTGGTCTGTCTTGGACCTCTTAGTTTTTAGGCTATATATATGTTGGATGGAAGGGAGAATTGTGAGGTCAAAAGGGTTTGAAAATATGCTCCTCAGAGACATGTCCCTTGCCAAAAATAACCTTGTGCCCCATGGGGGGGTTTTTGGGATGTGGGGACAAGTAGGAAATGTCCCCAACTCACCCCCTTTTTTCAAAATTTTAAGAAACATCCCTATTGTGAGGTACTCACACATTGCCCCATTGCAAATGAAGACCCCCACTTTTTCCTTTCTAGGGTTAGCTCTTTTAGTTTTGTTGTTGGTCGTTTTAGTGTATTAGCCTTTGCATTGAAGGGATTGAGTTTCTCAAAGGTCATCAAATCAGGTGGATCTCCTCAAGGTGGAGTGAAGGAGGTTAGGTCAGTTGAGTGATTAGGGGTTATTTAGATCATTCCTAGGGTTTTTGTGTACTATTTGGTCACGCTTCAAGTTGCTAAATCAAACCTTGGTTGAATGCGTAGTGTCCTCCTAGGTCTTGTCCCTTACATCAAGGTCAGAGTGAACTTGCCTTAAAAGTCTGGAATGTCATCCTGATCCTGAAATGGCCTGAAATTTGACTAAGTCTGGAAATTTGAAGGATCCTCCAAAAACTAGATTTTGCATTATAACTCATGGAGGTCCGAAACCACTCTCAAACATCCTGACAATATATATGGAATATAACTTAAAGTATAAGAAAGAGAAAAGACATAAGGAAATGTCACTTATACTTAAATGTTATATTCCATATATGAATCCTGGCGGAGAAACTGACTTGTCAAACAAGTGAAAACACTGACCTGTCGTGGCCGAGTCTTGGAGCCTGGACTCGGCGAGTTTTGCCATAACTCGCCTAACTCGCGAGTCAGGCGAGTTTTGGTCAAAACTCGCCGAGTCCGAGTCCCGAGTCAACAAAACTCGCCGAGCTTGGCTCGACTCGCCAACTCGGCGAACTCGCCTGACTCGCGGCGAGTTTGGGAACTCTGATTGAGACACATTCATTAATCACAAGTACAACACATTGCCTGTGAATTGAGACATACTCACTAACTGCAATGCAAAACATTGCCTATGGATTGAGATATACTAGTCTCAGTTACAACACTTTACTTGTGGATCAAGACATACCATCCATGGTTATAACAATTTTGATTTGACCTATGGATTGGGACATACTATAACTCCCTTGATCCAAAAGGGGAAATAATATGGAGATCTGGTCTTTCTCAAGCAGCATTCACAACATTTCAGTGAGACACCAACTTGAGATGAGAATGTGCCTCCATCCTCCTAGCGAGTCCTCCAACCTCCTCTTCAATGTCCTTGGATCTTATCCATCAAATGTAGCATATGAAACTTTGAGAGCATAAGCATAAGAAGATGCAACCATTTTCAAAGGGAGAAGCATGCTGGTTTCAACTGAAAACGCACCCATAATGATGATTTTATTCTTACAAAATGTGATAATATATCTTCAAAAATGAAAAATAACATCACAAATGGAACCCATACAATGGCTGGTTATATGCCTATCTTTTCTTGAACAAAAAAATACAACAGTCCTATTTCATAGAGTATGCATTCGTAGATAATATGATGTGAATAAAGGGAACCTTAGTGAGATTTGAACTTGAGCTTTCATCTTGCACCAGATGCCTTAAGGATTCTTCTTGCTATGTGTGCTATGTACTTCTCTTTGATTTTAATTGTCAAAGTCTTTTTATATACCTTTTGCAATGTCTAAAAATTGTATTAGAGTCCTAGACTTGAATCATGCACCTTCACATCAAAATGTTTCTTTAAATGCTGTACTAATTTTATCCCAACCATCTGTTCTACATCACAATCTTTGTTTTATGTGCCAGCAATCTGTATAATTTCAATGTAATGTCATTAACAACTCTCTTAAAGCAAGTTTTCGATGAAGACAACCAAAAATAAGTCAAACCTTGCAAATTTTTCCAGCACCTTTGCTAATAAAGGCCTGTAGGAATTGCAATGATTTGCTTTTCTTTTCACTAGCCTTGTTAAATTGCTAATGTGCCATGCTAGCTTTCAAAAACAACTTAAAATAATATGAAAGTATTGAAGACACCACTATTTTTAATCTCTTCTTGACATGACTCAAAAATTAAATAAACTATGTGTTGACGTGTTTTTTATGACAGCGTCGAACACAAAATAAAATTGCCTAACGGTCACTTCACTCTCTCTTGATCAAAGTACGATTGCATGCTAAGATTGCAAGAAGTTCAAACAATTGACTCCAAGGTTCCTTCAATGCGTGGACGTGTCTCAGTTGGCTGATGTGATTGCTGGTAATCCAAGGGGCCTTACATTTGCATCATTCTTTCACTTCTTTGTTGGAACTCCATCATCGGATATGGCAATTCTGCGATGCTTCTGCTTCGAACGGACTAAAATGAACTGAAAGTAAAAGGGAAAGGGTTAGAAGGATCTAAATCTACTCCTAAGGGCAATGATAACAATGAATAGTGCTCTGGTGGACAAATTTCAAATAAACCAAGCTCTGCTTCGCCAAGTTCAACTACAACTCCGCAAGAACCGGTGCAATCTTCTGAGAATATTGAAGGATTTTCAAATCGAGAAAGTGCATTCGAATACCCAAAACGGCGCAATCCAAACGACTGTCCACAACCGAACTTAGCACAAGTTTAGTGGCTCAGGCTAACTTTACACTGCAACTTACAATCAACAAGATACAAAAAGTATAAACCATGGAAATTCATCAGACACCATTACATTCTCCATTGAAATCAAAGCACTTTACTACTTCTAATCTAAGTGAGGAAGGTGAAACTATGCAAGCTTTGAAAAAATAATTTAAGTGGACACCATCAGAGAACAATGTTTCACTGTTATTATCTCAAAACTTATCGCAACAATTTCATACAAGGCTCCCTCCTTTACAAATGAGGGGGGTCACCCCTTTATATAGGCTTCAAGCCTTGGCTACATGCAAAACCTAATTAGGGTTTTCCCTAAAAGATTCTCCACTCAAGATGCAACAAGGTGGGAATCTCCAATTAATAACCCATCATGCCCATATTCAATTAATTCAAAGTACCCAAAATAGCATCCATTGCGCATTAAATGCACCACCTCCTTCAAATTCGCCCAACATGCGTTGAATATTCATCCATGCAAAAATCACCCCATTATGTCATAAATGCTCCATCATTTCCACATGCGGCAGCTACATACAAAAGGAATCTACCATAAATTCAACATGCAATGATCGAGACGCCATTTGGTCAAATATTCCGGCAATGAATGTGCCAATCTACTGCCACGTGTTCAATAGATCCTCGCCATGCAAGTGGACCCCACCGTCGTATATCCGCTCCTGCATATCTGGAATTGTTAGAGAGGGAAAATTCGATTCAGGAAGAATTTTCTTGAAGTCTCCTCGACTTTCCTTGCCTTAGAAATTTTATCTTCAATTCATCCTTGGATGTGATTTCTTGTTGTGGAGGAATTTTCCATTGGAAAGAAATTTGTTCCTTACCCTGAGGAAGGAAATTCTTCATACCTTAGCCAATTTTCATGATTTCCAAGAACTATGTCTTGAAGGAAGAAATTTCAAACACTTAGTCAAATTTTTCACCTTTCCTAGAATTTCTTCTTCTTGGGTGCAATTCTTCCCCGATGAAGGAATTCATCTCTTTGTGCACTATCCATGAGAAGATCTTTATAGCACACTCCTGTGTTCCTGGGTGGCATTTTACACTTGGTGGGGAATTCTTTCAATTCCATGGATTCCTTGCATCCCTCTATCTGGCGCTCCTTCTCTCACTTGGGCACTAAAATGCCTTGGTCAAGGACTCTTGCAATTTGCCTGTTTCTCCATGCACTCTTCATTCTAGCGCCCTCCACAAGGCTGGGGCGGAAATTCCTCCTGAGGAAGGAATTCATTGTTTTGTGAATTGTCCATGTCTTCTTTTCAACATCCCTATTTTTTAGGGATCCTCCTAGATTTAGGAGCCAGGTTCATTGGATGGAGAATTCCGCCACGATTCCGAATCTATAACAATCTCCTCATTCCGGCGAGATTCGGAATCTAAAAATAGCAAATTCAAAAATTTGCCCGAGGGGAATTTTATTTTCTATTCCTCCTTGACCCCTTGGATTCCATGCCTTAGGCAAAAATTTCAACTTATTAACTTGGGCATCGAATTCACTGAGCCTTGGAATTTTTTCATTTTCCAAGCCTTCCATGGAATGTCCAGTTTGGCGCCTTAGTACACATTTGGGCAGATTTTTCATCTGGCCAAGGATTCATGGAATTTTCCTTCTATCCATGGGAATCCCATTTTGGCGCCCTTCCTCATGTCCTGGCGCAAATCACACTTAGACAAGGATTTATGGATTTTTCCGTTTGTCCTTGCCTGACCCATTTTGGCGCCAAACTGCATACTTGGTTGGAATTTTGCTTATGCCATGGATTCATGGAATTTTCCATCTGTCCTTGCCTGGCCCATTTTGGCGCCCAACTGCATACTTGGGCGGAATTTTGCTTATGCCATGGATTCATGGAATTTTCCATTTGTCCTTGCTTGCCTCAGTTTGACGCCCAATCATTTCCTTGGGCCGAATTTTTCATGCATGGAGGATTTTGATGCTTTTCACAAGTTCCAGGCTCTTTTTGCTTTCTTATACTTTAAGTTATATTTCGTATATATTGTCAGGATGTTTGAGAGTGGTTTCAGGTCCATAGGAATCATAATGTAAATTTTGGATTTTGGAAGATCTTTCAAGTTTTCAGACTTAGTCAAATTTCAGGCCATTTTCGGATCAGGATGACATTGGTGGATTGATGTTAATTTCTGGACTTGGATGATTTTGCATGCTCTCCTCTTCTGGAATAGGAGTTCCAAACTTAACCATTTTTTGATCCAACTTGTCTTCCTTCTGACTCTTCCGGATTTAGAAATGGTCTTCAGGAACGTTTAGTCTTCAGCGTCTTCGGAGATATTCAGCTTTCAGTGTTTTCTTGTGAAGATCCTACCAAAAATAGATTTTCCCAAATAGTAAGTGTTTCAAAATGTCAAGGTTTGGGCAAAATAGGTCAGAAAAGAACTTACTAAAAATAGTAAGTTTGATTTTTGGCAAAATGACGACATTCCGGGACTCAAAAAAATCCCTAAAAAATAGGGACTTTCTAAAAATAGAGAGTTGCTTTGTTTTGGCTCAAATTTTACTGGGAGGGTCCTTGAGGGGTCCTGATTCCAGTCGTATGTTCAGTTTTGGCAAAACCCTAACAAAAACCCCTAAAATCTAGGACAGAAGGCAAAAACCCTAAAATTCACAAAACGAGTCCTAGACTTAGCCGAATTTGCTCAAACGAAAGGCAGACTTGACCAATATGACCCTCAAACACTTGCATAGCAGAGAGACTGACAAGACTGCTGCGAAAAAGACCCAAAAAACAAAGCCAAAAGACCGAAAGGGCCTAAAAAGAAGGGGGTCTCCATTTGCAATGGGGCGATGTGTGAAAACGTCACAACCCTATGCTTGCTTTCCAAATTTCATAGCTCACTAGCAGTAAAATTCAAATTATTTCCATAGCAGGTTGAAAACCATAAAATTGAAGACGCTTGATACTGAAAAAAAACCTGCTTTATTTTTCTTCTTATCATGCTTGTGCAGAACTTGATTTGGATGGAGCTCAAATCATGCATGATCAAATCCTGTAAAGCCAGCCAAGGAATGTGAATGCGACCTCTACAAAATGATGGTATTTGAATACTTGCAAGTTGCCCTCCTCTTTGAAGTCAGTACCCTCCTTTGATCTTCTCCACAACTCTGAAACCAAATTGAAATGGTAAATGATCTTCATCATTGAACATTGAGTATATTTTTATATCATCAGATGCCAATTACGTTACTTTGATATTGGGCTTATAAAAGCCTCTCTTTTCTACCACCCAACAACTACCTCTCTAACTTACCACAATGATCACTCTACCCGACAGTATTAATTATGTACTGAGTTGCAAACATTTATTATTAACATAACTATGATTGCTATGACTTGGCAAGTAATATTTCCAACACCTATAATATAGGTAATATGCCAATCTGCATGTAACCCAAAAGTTGTCTATCATGTATTTATGCCTCATTATGGAGATTTTTTTTGTTCAATAATTAGTTGCATGCATTCAATATAGGTGTTATGTTAAAAGTATAAATCCATGTAAGCGTTTACATTTGTTTGTGCTTCATCTACTATTTTGTGTAAGTGAATTTCTTTTGTGCAGTGACAACAGTCAAACTTTCTTATTTCCTTTTGCTGTTTGTAAACAGGCATTTATGGTTGACCACCATTGGGTTGCTTCATACCTTTCTTACACCTATGGTTGCCCTTCAAATAAAAAATGGGTTTTCTTTGAATACTTTGGTCACTTCGGCTTTCTACATGACTTAAAGCAATGGGCAATCCTTTGGTCTCATGATATCCCCACAAATTATTCATAACATTGACATGAGGATGGAGTACTCTTCACAAAATCATATTGTCTGCTAAATTATATCAAATGCAGTATTAAGAGTTTCAAAGAACTAATGCCTATGAGCTAATCACAAATCTAGATATTCAATATGACGGAACAAATTACAAATATATAGGCCTCTTGCATACGTGAATAAGAAAATGACACAGAAAAGTGGTTAAAGTTTGCCTCTTAATCATTCCCAATCAGGAGATGAGTTGACTCAGTCTAACTAAGAGATGACCTTGGCTAATAGAGGTGGCGCCTAACTACTATCAATTAAGGATTGATGAGGCAGTGATGGCACTTGTGTACCTCAAGTCAAGATGTACACATCATTATTAGCTAATTAGATGAAAAAAATTTCTAATATCCTAAGTAAACTTATTTAATATGTGCAATACCACATTTAGGATAGGGACATATTCAAGGTGAAGAAAATATTACACCAACAAAATTCTTATCTGCATGCAACCCTAAATTTGTTCATCAATCATTTATGCCTTATTATTGCAGATAGTTGTAACTAGTTAATATGATTCTTGGCTCACATTCCACAAATAATTTTTTAATTTTAGAAACTAAAATCCAGATCAACATTTATATTTGGTTGTGCCTTTTTATATACATTCATTTTTAACTTTTAAGTGAAATCCTTATCATGAGAAGGTATCGGTCAAACTTTACATTTTTTCTTTTGGTGATTGTGAGGTCTTTGTGTCTGTGGCTATAATTGGTGCTCTGTCATTGCTTCATACATTAGCTACACCTATGCTTGCCAATTTAATACAAATGGGATTTATCCAAATTACTTTTTTCATTCTGGCTTTTCTACATGGCTGAGAACAATGAGCAAAATTATGCCACGACAATGTTGAAAATAAATTTGTGTTAGGAAGAGGAAAAATATATTCTGCACAAACCATATTCAAGTTTTGTGATAAATCATGTCAAATGCAGTCATAAGAGTTTGATTGTCTTTACATCCTATAATATACATTTAATACTAATTTGCATGTGACCCTAAAGTTGCTGATCAAGCATCTGTACCTAATTATTGCAGAGTTCTGTTAATATGAATAGCTGCATACATTTTGGAAATGTGTAAATATGTAAAAAATTTAGATTCATTTTAGAATATAAAGTTGTCTGTGCTTCTTTTCCACTATTACTTTTGGGTGAAGTTCTCTATGTGAGGAGGCATTAGTCTTTTTTTTCTTATTCTGTTTTGTTTACTGTGAGCAGGTCTTTGTGGTTGGCCATGATTGGGGCTCTATTGTTGCTTCACACCTTTGCCTTTTTCGACCAGACAGAGTGATAGCACTTGTAAATTTGAGTGTTCCGTATCGACCGCGTGACCCTACAAAAAGTCCAGTTGAGAAAATGAGGTCTCTTCTTGGGGAAGGCTACTATATATGCAGATTCCAGGTATCTTTAATTTTATCCAAGAAATTCTATGTTAAAATTTGTTTCTCAGTGTGCGATTTTTCCTCATTAATTTCATGCATCCAAAATTATGTTGCCATGCACTCTCACTAAGGCATGCATAGATAATCAAGAAGGAAACAAATGGAGAGATGTCTCACTAGGAGAAAGTATGTTTAAGGTATGTATTAGAAAAGTAGCCATATTGAACTAAAGGGAGAGAATGTTATGAAAAAAATTAACTTTTAGTGTATGGAGGCAATATAAACCATGACATATGTAAATTTGTAATGTCCCCTTATGTTAACACTTAGGAAATAGGGACAATTATCTTGCAAAATCAATTGCAAGAGACGTCTTTCCAGTCAAGACTCTAAAAGTACGTAAATTGATAATAATTAATGCCACTTAATAATGATTATCCAATTGATACTACTTATATTTGAACATTATGTGATATATTACTTGTAATCTTAGTCAATATATGATATTCAAGAACGATACAATGAATGTCTTTAATATTCAGGTCTGCAATACTATAGGGAAATCCTTGCTTTCTCTAATATGGATTATGCAATGATGATTTCTTACTAAGTTCTGATCTGCTCCTTTACTATTCCCAATTTGCCAATGTAGATTATGTTCAAGCGACTTCTTAAATGCTCATAGCTATTCCTAATATGGCATTGTTAATATGATTAAGTCTTCCCTTTCTACTGCTTAAGCTGTTCCAGATAAGGCGATGTTAGTATGCTATTCGTATTTGCATCCATAAAGCTGATAGGCTGTTGGTTCTGTACCTTCCATATCCCCATCCACTTAGAATGAGATTGAATTGGCTCTTATGCCTCCCAATCGACAGTGTGGCAGCCTTTGGAGTCGATGAGTCACAACTATTCTAGATTGAACTTCTTCCTAACAAATTGTTTGTTATTGATTAATCCTCACTTCTAATCGCTGCCTTCGTAATCCTTATCATTACCAAATCGGTTTATACATGATTGATATCTTAATCGCTGCCCATCATGTTGTTATTAGTCATTGGTTGGCATCAATCGATATGCATTGTAATCCATATTCAATTTGCATCTCTAGTGCATGTAATGTCCCTACTAAATATATATGCACAAATATGTAAATATGAGATTCAATATAAGATCCTTATCTAATGGAATATTTTAATGAAAAGATTCAGATACTGAGTTATCTATCATTATGTGAGCACTGGCATAGATTCAAAAAATTGAAATTTATAAACAAATTTTGGTTCCAAAATCCATTGTGCTGGTGCTGCTAAGGATGAAATTCCAATGTATCTAGTCATAAGCTTTTGTCAAATCTAATTTGGGCAATGATGCATCTCAATTGTTCAATCCATTGATTAATTTCCCGTACCAAAATTAGCCTGAATTACAAATAGGAAAAATAAATCAGAAATAGGAAGATATCCTACCACAAAGGCATTGTCTATTAGTTCATATAAGACATCTATTCTCAAAGATCATTCATGCGCAGCAGATTTTTAATTTATACAAATACATCTTAAATGGATTATAAGCATAATTCATTTTGTTACATGATTTGGGGAAAACAAGGTATGACCAGGTTTGCCCAACCGTCCCACTGAGCCCAAAGGCAGTCATCATGCCCTTTTGGCCTTGGCAGCAGATTAACTACTCTCCAAGGTAGCCTACTCATTGTGGCGTGGGTCTTATCCCCTTGATTATACTTTATTTCATAATTAATTAGTTTTTATTCTGCCAGGGAGCCAGTGGATGGTAGAAGTGGCTTTACTCTGTCAGACCCAAGCCCAGTAGCAGTCACATGCCCTCCTGGCCTACTGATCTAATATGATTCAGTAGGTAGCCTACTTGGGTGGACAATATCCCTTCTACAAATCCCTTTTCCTCCCTGACAGATATTCATTCTAAATGTAAATCTAATAAATTAAATGCAGATTATACATTCCATTTACTGTTAATCAATACAGAACTATTCAAAGTGTTTTAGTTCAGATTTTTATATTTACTCTGTTAGTCTTTTACCAGTTTATACCTTACAACTTTCTTGTGGGTCATTTGTTATTATTATATCAATGACAGAATATTGATCTAGTAGGAAACTTGCTGTATTGAATTGTGGTAAATTTCATTGTTAATTCACATACATGTTGTATTTAAGAAATACTGTATATTATATCGCCGACTATTAACAGATTTATTATCTGAATGATAAACGATTTATATGTACATCACACCGAGGCTATAATATTCTCAGTGCATACTTAAATGATAATTATCATATACCTTCTGAGGCGTTAGGAAAAACTTACCTGAAGCGAATTCTTCGTTTATAAGTTTCCAACGTGCTGCAGACAAAGTTGCATGGACACGGATACGGTATCCGATACGGATACGGCTATTTTTTAAGACCCCCAATGTGGATACGGCTGGACACGTCATTCATAAAAAACACATACACATATATTTAACACAATTTTCTAAGTTATTAGAGGAGATTTCATTACTTCAAAAGCAATATAGACACATAATTGCTACATAAATAATGATAAGTAGATTTAACATTTTACAATATGCAAAAATAGAAGAGTTGCATTGGAAGACAACCCAAAAAATGGGTCACTGAAATAGAAAAACATCCGTTTTTTTTTTAAATGCGTTAATGAAGTTTTTAAAAATTAAATTTAGGAAGATTTACGTCAATTTTGTTTAAAAAGCAAATCACATTAGTATTTAGCATGGTTGGAAATCAAGTATTTTTGGGCATGTGTGGGTACAATATTCAACGTGTATCTGGGCTGTATCGGATACGTATCCGTTTCAGAAACGGGAACGAATACGGGGAAACACGTTCCCGGGGAGGGACAAAGGAGTTTCCGGCAACTCTGGCTGCAGACAATGACTTTCTTTTTTCCGTAATCTTCTCCTGGCTGACTTGTTTCCTCCTTTCCGCATGGAATACCCAGGCTCCCGATAAATACTCCCCACTAGTCGTGTTATTGGGTCACAACCCTCAAGAGGAGACATGGCTGACTTCAGTCACGACCTTCCACCATTCATCTACGCTAAGTTGGTTGCGACTCTATAGAAAGCCTTCCAACCTAGTGCGATTCTTAAAGGAATTACACACTAATATATTTTAGAATTATTCATTAATGTTTGTAATAGATTTAATAATTATTTACTAATATTTGTCACTAAATTAATAATTAATAATTGTTAACATTAATCAGAATCATATTAACTTCTGTTATCATTAAATCAGTTCAACAATAAATTAAATTAATGTTTATTGGTGGAGATTGAAGAGAAAAATTGATACAACTAATATCTGCAGTCTGATCAAAGATTGTATTACGTGAATATATTTGTATTTTGTACATTTAACATTGGGACATGACAGTGCACTCATTCTTCATTCCAATCATTATCTTATGACTAATCAATAGTCTCGGCTCTATCAATCTGTAACATATTCGATAAACACCTTCCTTATCAGTCCTTCATATGCCGTGATACTTAGTTATAACTTATAAGCAATCAAACATTTATTTGCTGAGGTGTACATGGTTTTGAGGATATGTATGCCGCGTCAGAGCTTTCTTCCGATAAGTATTCATTTGCTCAGACTCCTCTTAGTCACCACTATTTGCAATTATTCAAATCGCTACAGTTAGCGCCTCTATGCCACCGTTTGTGGTTAGTCATCCGATAGTCTTTGCTGCTTCATGTTTTATGATGATTCTATTGAAGGTATCCTTTGTTGTGAGAGTCTCCCTGCACTGATGCTACTAACCGATGCTTCTCGTAGATTGATTGTCCTTCCCTTGTCAACGTGTTAAATCACCTCCTTGACTTACTATCAAACAGGAAGAATTATGACAAAAGCAGATTACTTTTCCATATACTTTATGGCCACAATTAGTGTCTACCCATAATTTATAATACATCTAACTTCTTCATGTAAGATCCTCAGATTTATTATTTCAATTTTCTCTCTTTTAAAGACTTCACAAAACTGAGGAATACTAGCGATGTAATGTCCAATTTTGGGAACATTACAGTCTCTCCCCCTCTTGGAAATGCTTGCCCACAAGCATTCTTAAAAATTTGTCATGAGGGTTCTTGACTTTGAAACCTTGTACTTAGATGAGTGAAGACTTGTAAGGATAACTTGTAATTACACTATGAACCACACATGCGAATATACATATATACATGTCCCATTGTAAGGATTAAGCAACTACATCATACACAATACAAGCATGTTTGAGTTTGGGAGGAAGAGACAGGATGGGATTGCTTGCAAACGTTTCTACACTAAGCCCAAGGGAGGTTGCGTCTAAGCCCCTTGCTCAACTTGGAGGCTCCTACTCACTGTCCCATCAAGGCCGCATCTCCCTAAAAGAAGTTGCCTTCTTGTGAAGTTGGGGGGAGAATGTAACCAGGTTACTTGACTCTTCAATTGTAAGGACTCACTTCAAGGTCACTTACGAGCCCTTCGCAACCTCTTTGCTGCATCTCAAGCCCACATGTAATGTCCCCACTTTGAAATAGAATTTAATAATAAATAATAATAATAAAATTTAAATATAAAAAATTAAATTAGGATATAAAAGAATATAATTAAATAAAATTAATTAAAATTTAATTAATTTAATGAATTGTCGAAAGACATGGAAGTAAAAGTTGTGATTCCCTCAACAATGAGATATAAAAGGGAGAAGAGAACCTCATTTGAGAGAGGGATAATTTGGGAATCAGAAGTGCAGATCTGATTTAAATAAGAAGTGCAGATCTGATTGTGAAAGGTTGTTTCCCTTTCAAAGGGCAGAAATAATGAAGAGTTGCACTCTTTCAAAGGGTGCTAATGGTGAAAGGGTGTCTCTCTTGCCAAAGAGCATACATGATAAAGAGACATGACCTCTCCCTCACATTGAGAGCTATAAAGGAAAGGAATCAAAAGCATCTAGTGACATCACCATCGATCAGATCAGATCAGGTCTGTTACTAAGTTACAGGCATTAACATCCTTGTTCTTGGTGGTATGCATAGGGATGTGCTTAATATATGAAGTCTGATAATGTTCTTATGCAGAATTTAATAGTAATATTAATATAGACTGCAATATGTATGACAGTCATAATATATATCCACAGTGCAAAGTGATATTGCCATAACTTAGTCCTAAGTCATAAATCTATTCTAATCCTTCTATTCCCCAAGGGAGACGGATGCTGCTAGGGCAGAGTAAAACCTCTTCAATAGAAAGCCCCAAGGGTGAAAGGACTCCTCCTGAAATCTGGGCTGCAGGCCCCAAAGGTGAATGGACTGAGTTCCGGTAATCTGGGCTACATTAAGGAGGTGGTGTCAAGCGCCCTAGGTAGCCAAGCCCTCTTCTGGGAATGGGGTCAGATTGGTTTGGATTTAGGCATGGTTTTAATGGCATCATAAGTTATATTACGGAGAATTAGTTAGTTATGCTCAATTAATTATGATAGATGGTAGTAACATAGATGTTGCTCTTGGGAATTGACAGTGTCTAAATAGGGGACATTACACCACAACACAAGATGGGTTTTTATACAATCAATCTTTATGCATTCCCTCTTGCAGGATCGGGGGGAAGACGTAAGGGGTTACTTGACTCCTCAATTGTAAGTACCGCTTTTAGGTTACTCTCGAGTCCGTCGTGATCCATCTCTTACTCTTGAAGCCCTCGTATACATATGAATGCATAAAGACACCGAGCATACACAAACTATACACTTGTACAAACAGGGAGCATACATTTGGAGAACTATATTGTTAGATTAGGATTAATGCATATTATCTTTAAGATTCCCTGCAGAAACAAATAAGAATCAAAAAAAATTATTTGCATATTGAGTTTTTGTATTTATACTTATAGTTTGAATTAATTATAAATAATTGGTTGCAGATTATTGATTTGGGAATTGAGTCATGATTGGGTTGCCCAGCCAACCCATGCTAAGCCCCTCTTGGCCCACATAGCGTGTTGTGGGTTTTATTCTCCTGATCATACTCTTACCCCAATTAATATTATTGTAGGAACGATATGGGTAGCATAGTGGAGTTCTTAGTTTCACCAATCTAAGTCCAGGAGTGAATCTCAGCCCTCCTGGCCTATTGCAGACTTTGTCATCAATAGGTGGACTACTTAGACGGTAAACCTTAACCCTCTTACCTATCTAAGCCATCCTTCCATCCATGTTTTAGTAGTTTATTATATTTGATCAGATACTAATTATACGACAGTGACACCATTGGTCTTATTGCCATTCATTGATTATATATTCCAACATTCATTAATATATTTAAGTATTATATTACTGTGAATATGCAGAGATACAGATTCATACCTGCTGCTCTCCTTATGGGCAGAAATTTACTTTGTGTGAATATTATTAAAGCTGAAAGTAATTCTCTTACAAGTTCGTGGAGAGATAAAGTCAGACTCTTTGTAATTGCTGGACCCAATGTAGTTGATGCAAGGAGGATCTCTGATCTGCACTTCACTTATGTTGTGATATGTTACCATCCCTGATCTGAAAGAATATCCTTGTAATAATTAAGGGTGTTGATTCTCATATTCCTCCCCTTCTCTAATAGGTTTGCATTTACCATATTTCACAGGATGGCAGGAAAGATGCTTTGATACCACTTGTAATGTTCCCTTATGTTAACACTTAGGAAATAGGGACAATTATCTTGCAAAATCAATTGCTAGAGACTTCTTTCCAGTCAAGACTCTAAAAGTACGTAAATTGATAATAATTAATGCCATTTAATAATGATTATCCAATTGATACTACTTATATTTGAACATTATGTGATATATTACTCGTAATCTTAGTCAACATATGATATTCAAGAACGATACAATGAATGCCTTTAATATTCAGGTCTGCAATACTATAGGGAAATCTTTGCTTTCTTTAATATGGATTATGCAATGATGATCTCTTACTAGGTTCTGATCTGCCCCTTTACTATTCCCGATTTGCCAACGTAGATTATGTTTCAAGCGACTTCTTAAATGCTTATAGCTATTCCTAATAAGGCGATGTTAATATGCTATTCGTATTTGCATCTGTAATAGGCTGTTGGTTCTGTACCTTTTGTATCCCCCACCAACGTAGAATGAGATTGAATTGGATCTTATGCCTCCCAAATTGAAAGGGTGGCAGCCTTTGGAGTCGATGAGTCACAACTATTCTAGATTGAACTTCTTCCTAACAAATTGTTTGTTATTGATTAATCCTCACTGCTAATCGCTGCCTTTGTAATCATTCTCGTTACTAAATCGGTTAATACATGATTGATATCTTAATCGCTGCCCATCCCGTTGTTACTAGTCATTGGTTGGCATCAATCGATGCCTTCCCTTATGCATAGTAATCCATATTCAATTTGCATCTCTAATGCAATCATTCTTCATTCCAATCATTATCTTATGACTAATCGATAGTCTCGGCTCTATCAATCTGTAACATATTCAATAAACACCTTCCTTATCAGTCCTTCATATGCCGTGATACTTAGTTATAAGCAATCAAACATTTATTTGCTGATGTGTACTTGGTTTTGAGGATATGTATGTGTAAGAACCCTGCTGGTTCTAACTCTTCTGTAATACAATTGCTGTTGTATTATTGGATTTTCAAGGTTTTTGAACAATTTTAAAGCATAAAATAACACGTGCCAGGCAAGAATTGCACATAAAACCAAATAGAAATAAAATTGAGAGCAACTGCAACTATATTATGAATAAGATACCTGTTACAATAAATCCTACTGCTGATTGCATACCCGTGGGTCCTTAGCTTATTTTAAATGAAGAAATTTGGTGTTTGCCAGCCAAAACTGGGAAACTGACCAAAATGGCCATACAATCCCAGAAAGTGATTTCTTTGAGCCAGAAAGTGGATGGAATAGCTTGAAAGGACTAGGCATTGGGAATTGTGCATTCGAAATGCACTTTGGGTAGGCGTTCCAGCCTCCCAGGCAAAACGTCCCTTCTTCGGAGCCCCACGTGCCAAGTTGATTGGTACGGCCAGCTAGGAATCTTGTACGACTGGTTATTGAACTGAAACAATGCTGCTAATGAGGCTTCTAACTTGTATTGCCTCCTTCCTTATTCAAAATCTGCAAATAACTAACACAAATAACCTTTGATGAAGCACATGAAAACTTCTGTGTGAAGCCCTCTCAGTTTGCAATAATTCAACTGATCTTTCACAGCCTCAGAATCACAGATCCATGAAGAATGAACGTTCTACAATAACAAACTCTTTGAAACCCTTGTCTCAGACAATCCACAGAGAAAATATCAAGCAATGTCAAATAATCAATAATAGAGTTTGAATTGCCTTCAATTCCCTTATAACCCCCAAATGGCACGATTTTCCACAAGTACGCCTAAATGTATTTAAATACATTTAAAATGTATTTAATTACTTTTGCATAGTACAATAGTCACTTGGGTGCCATATTTCACTTAAGTGATTTAATTAAAATCACTTTATAATATTAAGTGGCCTTTTAATATAATAAAGTCACTTTATGACTTTATAATAATCATGTAAGTTAATTAAATAACTTAACCACTAGAATATTCATAACTTCTCTATTATTTAGTCTTTTGATGTGTCGTCAGAAGCTGGAGTCAACGCTGAATAACCCCCATGTGTCCAGGTGCCCTGACTAAAAATAACACAACTGCCAGATTGACTTACTAAAAATAGTAAGTCCCTCAACTAAACCCACACACCAACTGCTAAGGCCCTGGAACTGAACCCAAGGCTGAACTGAAGAAGTGGAACTACCACTAAGACTCTCTATCCAGATGTTAGCCTATGAGAGTCCAAAAATAATAGGCTAACCCATCAGTCACAAAGATTGACTAGAGTGGGGACATCACAATATGCCACGTTAGAGCTTTCTTCCGATAAGTATTCATTTGCTTAGACTCCTCTTAGTTGCCGCGATTTGCATTTATTCAAATCGCTACAGTTAGCGCCTCTATGTCACCGTTTGTGGTTAGTCATTTGATAGTCTTTGCTGCTTGGTGTTTTATGATGATTCTATCGAAGGCATCCTTTGTTGCGGAGTCTCCCCGCACTATTCCTACTAACTGATGCTTCCCATAGATTGATTTTCCTTCCCTTGTCAACATGCTAAATCACCTCCTTGACTTACTATTGAACAGGTAGAATTATGACAAAAAGCAGATTACCTTTTTCATATACTTTAAGGCCACAATTAGTGTCTACCCATAATTTATAATACATCTAACATCTTCATGTAAGATCCTCAGATTTATTATTTCAATTTTGTCTCTTTTAAAGACTTCACAAAATTGAGGAATACTAGCGATTTAATGTCCAATTTCGGGGACATTACAAAATTTTAAGTGAATTACTTGGAAATTGAAACTATGTATGATGAGTGGCAGCCTTCACCATATAAACCCTTTATTTTTTATTTTTTTTGTTAAATAACCTAGGTGAGGCACCCAAGAGCCTTAAAAAACAAAGTATTAAGCATGTGATTCTCATTACTTATGTTACACCAGATCCATATCCAGATTGCATCCATCCATCATGGAATATCAACCCAAAAACATACTACCTTCTATTAACATTGTAGATATCTTTTTTTTGTCCTTACAATCACCTTATGGCATCCTTTAGTTTTTACACAAAATAGAAGTCTTTGCTAACGGGTAAATTACATTGACTGTGAAGAAACCATATGCCTTAGATTACATAACATTATCTCCAACCTCAGATTGTTGTTTTGATGAGGAAGAATCACAACAATTCTCTTTCACCCAAGTGGCTTTAGCAGACAAATTCACATTAAAAGCCACAATAATATATATTATAACTGTGTAGATTTGCTTGACTATCCATAAGACATTTGTTTGATCTTTAGGTTGAGGTGTCATGCTCAGTTATCTACCTATTATTGAAGTCCTTACATTTTTGGCGCCGTTGTCGGGGATAGTGTCAAGCTAAGAGTTTGTTGGGATTTAGAGAAGTTTTTCTTTGTTGCATCTATAGAAGTAGAACCTTTTGTTCTCACAAGCAGTAGGATTAGATAGGAACAAATTACATCACCATATTAATCTTCAACAGGCATATTGGAATTGAGTTAAAAACTGCATACATAGGAGAAGGAGAAGGGATGCTTATGGGAGATTCCTTCCTCACGGACCTAATCTCGAAAACCACTTAGCTGACCAGTAATTTGACCCTTATGATGCATATGAAATAAATCCTTTTGCTGACCTTTTTCGAGATTTGGGACAGATTGAACGACCTCCTCAAGAACCACCAGTTGAGCAAACCCTTGAAAATCCTTGGCCTTTTGTTGTCTATCAAGCAAATATGGCTGCCAAAGCTAATAATGCTCAACCCACTTTTGAGTTTTCTATCCCTTACCAGAATCAATTTTCTAATCTCAAGAATATTCCCGCTTCAGCTCTTCCCAAATTTTATGGTCTGGTGACAGAGAATCCAAACACCTTCTTGTTTGAGTTTGATATCCTATGTAGGAGTTATGACTACACTACTTATGCTCATAGGCTCAAATTGTTTCCTACCACATTGAAGGAATCCGCTCTGAGATAGTTTATGAGTTTAGGTGCTGGTACCCTAACTAGTCGGGATGGGATGAAGGAAAAATTCCTTGAGAAGTATAAGGACTATTGTAGAGGCAATGATATGCGTGGAGATGATATTGATATTTTCAGAATGTCACAGAAGGAAGATGAGAGTTTGGAAGACTATGTTGAAAGATTCTTGTTCAACTTCAAGAAATCTAAGCGTAATGCATTGAGTGAAGAATCTCAAAAATTGATCTTCTTAAAGGAAATTAATGATGAATGCATGGATGCATTGGATCTTATGGGAGGAGGAGATATTACCCAGGCTGAGTGGGGTGATATAAGGAAGCTTTGTTAGAATTATTCCAGAGCTGCTCTCAAGAAGACTAGAGGTTACACTCTGGCATAAACAAGACAACCTTCGGAGTTTTAAGGATGGAAATAACACATTTGCTGAAATATTTTAAACAAGACATCATTAACAATGTGGCTACACAATTTGATACATTTCAAGCCAAGCCAAAACATGATGAGGCAGAGGCAATGTTGGTTGAGTTTTGCCCCTATCGCAAACAGAAGAAAAGAGATTGTAGATGTAAGAAGATAGCCAGTATAGAAACCAAACAAGTGCAGCCAAAAGTCAAACCAATTGAAGATGACGAGGGACAAATCTTCTACATTGCACAAAGGAGGCCATGGGCTCCAATACGAGGTGTGCCTCTAGACCCTTTATCTTTTAGTGGTCCTTATTCAAATTCTTATGCACCTAATAATCAATGGCAATCATTGTACCCTCCAAACTTTAGTAATTATGGACCACAACCATGGAATTACAAACAAAATCCATGGCCAAATTATCAAAATCCTAATCCTCCTCCTTAGTGGCAACCACCACTGTAATGGAGAGGAGGACAACAATGGTCCAATTAGACAACTAGTTACCTGCAGCCACAAGCACCACCTAATCAACCAACTATTATGCCTCTTGCAAATGCAAATACAAATACCAATGCACCCAAACCTACTCAATTACCAACTCAGCTTGTACCCAATCCCAATAACAGACCACAACAGTAGCAGGTCTATTCCACAGACTCTATCTCATATCCTGCATATGTTGTGGACATAAGTGATATGCAATTGCGTTCAGGAACAACCTTGCCAGCACCTACCCCTCCTATTATTATTGAATTCCCTATGGAAGGAGAGAAGACAAATACCAATCCAACTTCACATAACCCCTTCCTCAAGGAAATCAGTCAAGTACTTTTGAGCCAATCCAAGAAAAAGATCCACTACCACCATTCCCTTAGAGGTTGGTAACCGCAGAGCTTAAAATAGAACCAGCCTTTGATTTCTTGGATCAATTAAAGAATGTGTCAAAATACCCTTATTTCAAGCCATTAAGGATGTACCTATTTATGGCAAGGCAATAAGGAATGCATGCCTCAAGAAACCGGACAAGAAAAAGAAGGATCCAACAACAGTGCATGTAATGGGTCAACTAGTATATATAATGCTAGGCAAAGTAATTATGCCTAAATATTCTCATCCTAGCAGTCTAGTAGTAGCAATAACTATCAATGGGATTACAGTTCACAATGCCCTTATAAATCTAGTAGCTGTCATTAATGTCATGACCAAGGATATAATGCAACCAATCTAAGACCCACTCCTACTATCCTTCAATTGGATGACAGCTCTACTATTAAACTAGATGGCATTATAGAAGATCTTGTTGTTATTTTGGACTCCTAGGAGTACTTTGCTGACTTTATGGCCTTATCTCCTAAAGCTACTCGAGGGGGATATCCAATCATCTTGGGGAAGCCTTGGTTAGCCAGAGCAGATGCCTACATAGAATGTAGATCAAAGAATATGACTATCTCCAATGGAGATAGTACTAAAAAGCTTACGTTATATCCTCCAGCCCAGCCACATGAAGAGTTGGATCAGCTTATTTGGCCCAACCTAGGAGAAGACAAGAAGGAACAAGTGAACTTTTTGCAGGCATGCATGATGATTGATAGAAGCCCCCTTATGCAACTCCAAGGAGATGAAGAAGTGTTGTCTCAAATTCTGCAAAATGAATATGAGTTAGAAAATATGGAAGGAAGTTGCTCATCTTATACTCTGCAAAAACTTTTACCAAAATCTACTGCATCTACATCTTTTAGAACATTACATCTCCTGCACACATTGTTGCCCCATGAGATAAAAATGCCTAGCATTAATGAGGTCTCTATGAAGGAGTTAACAAAGTAAATATAAGTCTCTCTAGGGAGACATTTGAATATCAACAATAAGCTTACATCAGATCAGCTGCAATCTTGTATTGACCTTCTGTAGTTACACAAAGATGCATTTGCTTGGGATTACACTAATATGAAAGGGCTGGATCCAAAGCTTTGTACTTATAGAATTTATATCAAAGAGGATAGTAGACCCATTAGACAACCTCAAAAGAGAGTCAATCCTATAGTTAGAAATAGTTAAAGAAGAGTTGCAAAAGTTGTTAGATGCAGGATTCATATACCCTATCTTTGATAGTCAGTGGGTGTCTCCTTTGGTTATTGTTCTTAAGAAAGGGGGAAAATGGCAAGTTTGTGTGGATTACAGGGAACTAAATGCAACAACCAAAAAGGATCATTTTCCATTACCTTTCATAGATTAAGTTCTAGATTCCTTGTTAGGCAAGAAATATTTTTCATTTCTTGATGGTTTCAATGGGTATAACCAGATACAAATTGCCCTAGAAGATCAGGAGAAGACCACATTCACATGCCCATGGGGAGCCTATGCCTATTCAGTTTTGCCATTTGGCTTGCACCAACAACCTTTTAGAGAGCAGTAATCAATATTTTCTAAGATATTTACCACAACTGCATGGAAGTCTATATGGATGACTTCACTACTTATGGGAATACCTTCCAAGAAGCATTGGATAATTTAGAAAGAGTTTTACAAAGATGCAAGGATCATAACCTCTCATTAAATAGTGAAAAATGCTTCATTATGATGTGAGAGGGCATAATCCTTGGACACCATATTTCTGATAAAGGTATTCAAGTGGATCCTACTAAGATTGAGGTCATCATGAATCTCCCTATTCTTGTCAAGAATAAAGATGTTAGAAGTTTCTTGGGTCATGCTGGTTACTATAGAAGGTTAATTAAAGATTTCAGCAAGATAGCTGGTCCATTGTATGGTTTACTAAGGATGCAAAATTTCAATGGACACCTGAATGTGACAAGGCATTCCAAGATCTTTAGAATGTTCTTACTCAAGCTCTTGTCTTTAAAGGACCTAAGTGGACACTTCCCTTTCATATACACACATGCTTCAAAGCATGCCATAGGAGCAATTTTGGGTCAGAAAGAAGGAACAATAGAGGATGCAATCTATTACATCAGTGAAAATCTACAAGGAGCAAAGCTAAACTATACCGTCACAAAAAAAGAAATGCTTGCTGTCATCTATGCCTTGAATAAGTTCAAACACTATATCACAGGGTATCAGGTATTTGTTCACATTGATCATACTGCCATCAAATATCTGATAAATAAACCTCTTGTCAAAGGAAGGCTTGCTAGATGGCTGCTTCTTATGCAGGAACTTGATTTACCATTGTTGGCAACTAGGAAGGGCAAATGTTGTAGCAGATTTTCTGTCTAGATTGACAAATATATTTAGGAATCTACAATTGATGATTCATTTCCTGATGAACATCTTTTTGCCATCAATGTTCACACACCATGGTAGGCAAATATTGCCAACTACTTGGTAGCAGGGAAGGTCCCTTCACATTTCTCCCCAACAGAGAAAAGGCAGCTAATAGAAAGGAGTTTTACATTCACTTGGATCTCAAAATGTTTATTCTATACAAGATCAGATCATGTGATGAGGAGGTGCATTAGAGAAGATGAAACATTTGATATTCTCCATGCTTGTCATGATGAGCCTTGTGGGGGCCATTTTGTTACCAACAGACAACAATAAAGATTTTGAATACAAGATATTATTGGCCTAATCTTCAAAAAGATGTAGTGAGGTATACTAGGTAATGTGTCAGGTGCCAAAGAATGAGAAAACCGACTAGATCTGATGAAATGCCTTTGCATCCCCAAGTGGTTGTCACCCCTTTTGATAAGTGGGGTGTGGATTTTATAGGACCTATTGATACCCCCTCAAATGGTAAGTCCTATATATTGGTATGTACTGACTATCTCACTAAATGGGTTGAAATCAAAGACATGAAACATGTCAAAGACAACAAAGTAGCTGAGTTTCTCTATGAAGAAATTTTTACCAGATATGGAGTTCCTAGGGAGATAGTTACTGATCAAGGTGCTCAATTCACATCCAATCTAGTAATTGCATTGGTCAATGAATATAATAGCAGACACAAGAAGTCTACTCCATATCATCTGCAAGCTAATGGTTAGGCAAAAGTGACAAACAGAGAAATTGAAGCCATCTTAACTAAAATTGTGGCACTTCATAGGAAAGATTGGGCAAATTGGTTATCTTAAGTAGTATGGACTTATAGAACATCATGGAAAACAACAACAAACTTCACTCTATTTGAGTTAGTATATGGTAAAACAACAATGATTACTATAGAGTTTGATCACAAAACTTTGAGAACAGCCTTAGACCTTGGCTTGAATCTCTCCCAAGCTCAAACAAATAGGGTAATGCAGCAGATTGAAGAACAAGGGAGCCTTCCATTTCTGCAAAGGTTGATTTACTACTGGAATCCCCAACTATGACCAAACCTTTCAATCACTACTAAGCTTTGCTTTGCAATTTCAAATTTACCTCCCTTACTGCCACAATTTCACACTACCTTCTGATGAACTGCTACTACAGTTTATATTGCTATGGCAATTTGCTGTTGTAAAAAGATGTTAAAAAAATGCCACAGCTATAGGCATGTTGGAAAGACAGAAAATATAAGTACGACAATAAGGGGTAATAAATGGCCTAATTTGGGGTACGTGCAAATAACAAGTACTCTGTGTTTATCGAGACATTCCTTCAAAGTATCATCACACATTCATATGACACTTGGCTAACTTGGCATGGCTAATTCTCTCCCCCTGACTTAAAATGGAACAGGTGTCCACACATGTAGAATCATTGAGGAAGGTTGCCACTTTGAATGCGTTAATGAATACATTTAAGGTGACGAAATGATAATAAGAGATACATTTTAAGTAATAATGAACAAAAAAATCGTTTATGTACCTTGTAACTGAGTTGATTGATACCGCGAGGTGATAAAACTTCTAGCATGTGTGAAGCTGACATCAAGAATATTGAAATGTTGGTGTGAAGTGATAGTGACCGAAAGGGAAATTGAAATGAAGTAGAGGTGACGTGAAATGAAAAATGGAGTAGAGGGTCGCCACATAAGCGCGAAGACTTTATTATGAAAGGATCAAGGTAATCCTTTTAGCCATGTGGTGAACTCGGAAGTCCACCTTCAACAACTCCCCTCAAATTGCTGCATGATCTCCTCCTTGTTGGCTGGTTTATGATAGAGATGTAATTGGTGCCCATTTACTAGTAATTTAAATCTAACATCAGCAAGGGTTGTGAGTTTGAGTGACAAGACCGTTTGGAAATACCTCTGCAATTTCATAGGGACCCAACCAACAGATTTGAAGCTTGCCCATGGTATCTTTATATCTGGAATCATATAAAAGAGCCTAGTCACCTGGTTTGAATGCTTTATCTATGATGTTATTGTCATGACATTTAGCTCCCTGTTGCTGTATTAATTTTGTATGATTGAGAGTTGACTTACCCTCAATTTTGTATGATTGCACTTTGAAGAATGACCAAGCAGTGGTCAAGGATATAAGAATCAGGGTTATAGAGCAACGAATTGCAAAAGTAACAGGGTTGCCTACAACAGGGGAACCGTATCCTGAAGGGCATGATGCTAGGACAGCTAGGGCCGAATTTACAGTACATGGTGATCCACCATTAATAGTAACCAAAGAAGATGCAAGAAGATTATCTCTACCACCAGAATGGGCTTTTAGGGTAGTTTCTGTCATTCAATATTTGACTTGTGAGGGTGGGTAATCTCAACTCCATTCGGTGCGTTTTAAGCTCCTAAGTCATCTTCGACATGGAAGGTTGTTGAATGTTCCAAATTTTCTCTACAACATGTTGAAGCAGTTTGTAGACAAAGTTTAGAAAGGTAATGTGCATTCTGTCTCTCATCATTGTTTGATTCAATTGTTGATAGAAAAGACCCTAGAAGAAACAAACCCTAGTATACCTTGGGATGATCTTTTGAAGATAACAATGGCTGAACCAATAAACATAGGGCATGTAGTTGTGGGGATAGAAGGAGCTTCTTCTTCTAGACCACCTCTCACTCAATTCTGTAATGAAACCCTTGCTGAAGACACTCCTTGTTCACCTGAGTCTAATGAGGAAACTAGAAACCCTAGTGCTACCCCTGAAGAAACCCCTGTGTCAGCTCCATCTTTAGGAGTTAGAACGAGAAAAGAAAAACAGATGCATAGGAGAAAGAGAGGTAAAAAGAAAATTAAGATTTAGACTCCTGTTCCTAGGAATCTTAAGCCTCAGAGATAGAAGGTCAAAGAATCTGTGCATCCTGCAACCACTTAGAAAGTAAAAAAGGCTACTAAACCAGTAAAGAAACCCACAAAGAAATTAAAGAAGGTTGTTCAGAAACCTGTAAGGAGTAGCCACAAGCTTAGGAAGATGTTTAAGAATAAAGGAAAAGCAAATGAGGAAATTCTTATCCAGAAAATTGATATAGAAGAATCTCCAACTGACAAAGAGGAAGAGGAACTTCCTCAGGAACAGTCCCCATTGCTTCAAACACCTTCATCCCCATCATCATTTTCTCATCATACTAAAAAGGAAAAGGATGTTCAAAGGAGTTCATCAGAGTAAACAAAAGAAGTATGAGTTCATTCTGGGGGATTACAAATTGACCTTAATATTGATCAAGATACTGAGGTTGATC
Organism: Cryptomeria japonica; assembly: GCF_030272615.1. NCBI lineage: Eukaryota > Viridiplantae > Streptophyta > Pinopsida > Cupressales > Cupressaceae > Cryptomeria > Cryptomeria japonica. The sequence continues at coordinate 514,327,774 of NC_081414.1, read as the reverse complement.
AAAAGAGAGATAGCCCTGAGAAAGATAGGGGTGATGAGCAACCAGCTAGTGGTTTAGAGAATCTTGTAGCAGTAGCAGAGCAAGTGGCAGCTAGAAGCAAGGAAAGAAAGAATAAGTAGCAGTAGGGCAAGACTATTAGGGTAAGTATAAATATGCTGCCTCCATTGCAATGGAACTATGGAAACTAATGGAGGGTAGAGAGAGAGAATTGAAGGATGAAAAAGAGTAGTTGTAGAAGGAGCTCAAGGAGAAGAATGCAGAAATAAATAGTTTGAAAGCTAGAATGGAAAAGGTAACCACTCTTGTCCCTCAACTTGTTCAATGTAGACCACCACCTAGGGTCTATGCTTTATATCTGAGGGAGCTATACTTTTCCTACAAATTGTCTAGGGAGCTCGTAGGCTTAAATTCCTCTCTTATTAGACCTGATGATTTCCTCCTTGCATAACCTTCCACTCCTCAACTTAGAAACCAACTTTGTGAATTTAATCTGTACAATTATGCCGTCCCATATGATTCACAATGGAACCCACTATTTATAATAGGGGATATATATCTAAGGGCATTCATGTCCTACAATCATAATGAGAATAACAGGGGTATGCAATTTAAAGATTATCAGGAAATGGAACTAGTTTTTCCACTACCTTTGCGAGCTAAAGTAGATGATCTTGACAAAATATTCTATAAATCGAACAAAATTATCTATAATCTTGAAGAGAAGGATATAGTCATGACTCTGAGAGAAGAAACTCACCAAGAATATGAGGCAATGGTAGATACTTCAGCTAGAACAATTTTGTTGGTGTTTTGATGCACTATCGAACATAGAATAAAGTATTGAATACTCTATCCTCTCTTGAGTAAAGATTCTCAAATGCTGAAGATTCGCATAAGGATCACTTGAGATGACTTCAAGGTTCTTTTATGTTAGGTCTTGACTTGTTAGATAGCTTCAATGGTATTGATGTGATTTGTTGTACCTACGAGGGGACTTACGTTGAACACCTGAATGCTCGAATGATGCTGGAACGTTGAATTTCATCAAATATTGTCCATTGTGCTCACATTCCTAGAGTTAGAATAGCTTTCTTCAACCCTTATCTTTTTTCCCTTTTTAACCAAGTGAAATTCAATGTTTCAGCATCATTCAAGCATTTAGGTGTTCAACGTAAGTCCCCTCGCAGGTACAACAAATCACATCAATACCATTGAAGCTATTTGACAAGTCATGACTTGACATAAAAGAGCCTTGAAGTCATCTCAAGTGATCCTTATGCGAATCTTCAACATTTGAGAGTCTTTACTGAAGAGAGGATAGAGTATTCAATACTTTATTCTGTGTTCGATAGTGCATCAAAACACCGTCAACAAAATTGGCGCTAGAAGGAGGGCGCAAACGCGAACAGTTGAGCTCCAGATTATATCATTTCGTGCTTACAAAAGTTATCTCAAGACTTTTCCACCCTCCTTCGCACTCAACAGGATTAGCTGATAGTAAATGCATGAATGCAAACTCTTGAACAAGCTAATTCAGGGGAAGGAAAGAGCGTTGGATCATCAATTGGGCTTGCAAAAGAACAAAGCAATTAATGCAGCTGGAACCAATTGCACCTTCAAGCTACATTTGAGATTTGCAGGATCTCTCTAATTCCAAAATATCCCAAAAAGTGAAACCCAGAAAATCCAAAAAATTGAAAAAAGAAAATTTTTCAATGGAGCAACAGTGTCACCAAGATGAGTAGAACGTTGATATCCTTCAACTTTGGTGGAGATTGAATGTGCAATTTCATCCATGCTGTTTATCAAAATTTGCATCGCCAGGGCAATGTAGAATCCATGAAACGAATGAACACGATGAAATGCATTGCTTGACATTCTTGTCAAGGATAGAATTAGCAGCACAAGGAAAGATCTTCTTTTGGGATGACCCCAAGATGGAGGCGGAAGAAGGCAATTTCAGTGTCCCAATGAGTAATGATCCTCTTTCAAGATTCTTAGTGATGATCTAAAGTTAGCTTGCTATCAAAGGTAAATTGCACTTAGAAAATATGTTGCTACCAACATGGTGTAGAATTCACAACACATCCCACTTCGAGTTTAGTTGCTTGCTATGCGAAATGGCTATCAACGATATCAAATTTCAGTTTGGATTGCCAAACTTATCCAAGGAAGAGTGTATCATGAATAGATATTGGAGCGAGTACCTTGCAGCAGAATTTAAAAGAGCACATGAACAAGATATCGCTACATCATCTGATAGTAAAGGAAGACAATTGCAAGTCGATGACACAAGTTCACATGACGATCAATGTATTATAGGACTTGCATCTAAGGAGGAGTATGCCACAACTTCATCCCAGGAGGAGGAATTACAAGATGATAGTGTAAGTGAGCCGATTGAAACAATAGCAGTGACGAACGATGATCAGGATATCAGTTCGATAGTCAAGGAAGATAATGATTTACATCCATTGCAAGAGGAAGAGTTTCTTGAAGAATACTCGCTTGTGCTACAAATGGAGATCATTGAGAAAGGATTGCAAGAAGTTTCAAGTAGCAACCTAAAAGGAGAAAACAATCATATAGAGATGTCAAACAAAGAATCATAGGCTATCACAAGTGAGCCCAAGTATGAATAACAATTCAAGGGGGCGCTCAAAGATATCATCACCATCATGCTATTCGAAAGGGTGCTAAAAGAGCTCATGCAAGAAGCACAAGACGAGTCATTGCCGACATTGTCCCAAGACAAGCGAGTCGATGCAAGAGGCATGATTCATCATCAACTTCGACCTGTCAAATCATCATTAGAAGAGCGGCCACTTGATAGCACGACTCAAATTGATGTTCAATGTGTTGTAGGGAGTGATAGCTTCACCTACCTCACATCCAAGGAAAATGAAGAAGCAATTGAAGACATTCCAGCCACTAAGATGATAGCAAGTGAAGATCAATGTATGGAGACATCAAGGCATGAAGCTATACAAAACATGGATACTTGTGAAGACTATCAAGCAATTGAGGAAGAAATTGTAATAAATAACATAAATGATTTGAAGGGTCATCATGGCGCAATGTCACTCTACACTTCACCACTCAAAGAACAAGGAAGCAAGCATTTACCACCCATCCAAGAGGAAGGCATCATTAGTGAATATTCATCACTGCTACAAGAAGGAAAATCAAATGATGAGCATCAATCCGACTTAAGAGAAGAATTGTTGAACATCCTTGAAGATGAACAAATAGAGTTAGAGAGCGAAGAGCACTTTGAAGCGATGCTACCATCAGTATCAGCATTTGAACAATCACTAGAAGAAATTTTTGAAGATCAATCACTTAAGGACATTCTCATTTTTGAAGACATGCTTATGGAGCGTCACAAGGATGCTTGGTTTATGCCAGATATTGAACCTGTCGCCACCACAGAAGCAGAGAGTAAAGAGCAATTTGAGGCTGCACTACTTCCATCCCTAAGGATTCAAGAGGAACTAGCAAGTGAGAGTTTATGTATCAAATATGCGAGTGGAATGATACATCACCAGTAGCGACCTCCCAAAGTGACCGATGTTCTTTCTTCCGATTACGCACTGGCGGACAATGAGCAAGAATTTCCATTCAAGCACAAATTGGGCCAAGTTGTCTCTCTCCTTGATCTTAGCTTTGAAAGTTATTATGATTTTGACTATGGTGGTTTTGGGAAAACAACTTGCATTTGGATAAATCATGGGCCCGATGAATTGCCGCAATTGATCATTTTGAGTGAAGTGTTGCTTGAGTTTGAGATTTGCCTTGCAAGAGCTTTCATTTTCGAGTTCAAGGATGAGTTTTCTCATCTTCGAACTGTTACTATTACCATGCTCCTGCTATATATTTTGAGAAATTTTGTAAGTCATGTATATATGTCGCTTTTTTGAGTCGTGTCCATCTTAAGAGTCTTGTATATAGAATAGGTTTTCTTTCTGCATGCTTTAGTTTAAAGGTTTCATTGAGTGAGGTTGTTAGTATGCCTTGAGTCATTTGATTCATGATTTCTCGATGGCTCAAGTAGTTTAGTCGTTTAGTTGTTTGCTTGCTTTAGCTTAGTTTGCTTTAAGTTTTGTTTTTTTGAGTTAGTCATTTTGCTTAGTTTAGGTGTCCTAAGTGGGAGCCTTCAGTTGTGAGGTGGGCATTTGCTCTTGCGCAATTTAGATTTTTGTATGGTCTATTTTTTCGATATCTATTCATGAAGTGCTTTTGAATCCTAGGTTGTTCCTCTCCAGTTTTATCATTTGGTTAGGATTTGTACTTGACTTGGAAGAGAGTCATTTATTGTGTCTTGATACCAACGTCTTTCGATTACTATATTTTTGCGTGCTTAACCTAAATGCTCTAAGTCATTGTGGTTTCTTAGATGAAGTCGTGGCTAGTGAAAAATCTTAAATCCAACTTCAGTGCCATTGTAATTCTCAAGCCCAAGTGAGCTTCACTGCTTATGAGCCAAATTGCAAGTGTGGAAAATATGTGAAAATAAAACAATATCATGAGAAAAAATGAAAAATCAAAGCATTTGGCTTTGGGAATATGCGAGTAACTCCATCGGGCCTATGGACGCCTGACTGGCAATGGAGCAATATTTGTGAGATTACTGCGATAACTTCGTCGGGGCTATAGACACTCGCTGGCAGCAAGGCTCTATCCAGGATGCTTATGAAGTTTGGATAATTACGTAGCTATTCACGACGGATCCTAGGAGTCACATTGTTCTTGAGAGATGGAATGAATACTTTTGCACAGACATGGGTAATTGAAGACTAGGTGCCTTGATCCGGCTTGATATTCTTCTTTCACTTTGAGTATACTTTCTAGTCTTTTGATAAGTTGGATTGAATTTTCCTAAGGTTCTAAGTGTGGATTGAGTTTTCATCTTTGAAATGTTCAAGAACATTTATTCGAGGGGGCGCTAGATGTTGTGACGTATTCACACATCCCCCCATTGCAAATGGGGACCCCCACTTTTTAATCATAGTTGTAAATAAGGTGTCTTGGTTAGCTTAATTTAGAGTTTGAGTCCCTTCAAATTAAATAATCCAAAAAAATTAAAAAATTGAAAATACAAAAAACAAAAATGAAAATCATGAAATTTTGGCTAAGGCATGGAAACTAAGCAGTGCCTCTCAAGAGAATTACTGCTTTTAAGTAGTGCCTTTTAATGTCATTACTGCTTTTAAGCATTGCCTTTCAATGGCTTTGCTTTATTTAAGCATTGCTTCTCGAAAGCATTGCACTTTTCATGCATTGCTCATCACTGCTCCTCGCGATGCAAGTCGCTCAAAATGATTTCAATATTCAATTGCACATTGAGAAAAGCAAGTTCGATGCATCTTCTCTGTCAATTGGATGACATTAAATGATTGAGGCAATCAAGTATTAAATCGGTAATGTGAAAGCCATGAACCTGTGATGAGCTATTTGATCAAGGTGGTGATTTTACATAATAAGACAATCATTTAATATGGTTTGTGATGAGTTATTCGAACAAGGGAAAGGTTCAATTTGATCAAGAAAAGGTTATTGAATCGCTGAAAGCTATTAAATAAAGATGCCACGATTTGCAATTGGACAGTTGATCAATGTGCAATCATTAAAGCGTGATGGGTTACCAATTTTGATGAATGGGCCTCTTTATTTGGACAAATATTAATAATATGTGCCCAGCGATTTGTAAATCGATTTATGACTTTTAATTTCTGCAAAATTGGTATCAAATTAAGGTGGACGATTTATTGCAAGGCATTAAAAGAAGATCAATTGGTTTGTGATGGGGAATCGATGCCTTCTTATTTTCCAAATTGATCAACTTGCTAAAGCGATTTGCTTCTATTCTCTGATATCAAATTACATACAGCAAGCATTTGGTGACTATGAACGACTTTGATCAGTCTGAAACAGCGACTATTGTTTTTTGATAGTAGCGAATTCATCTTGTGAGAGGGCGATCTGAGCATTTAGTTCTATTTTAAATTATTAGTAACTCCAATCTTGACCGAATTTCATCACACATTGTGATGGTAGCGACTTGGATTCTTCAGCGAATTTCATGCATCAGTGAGTTATGAGGAGTGAATTGATCCTACACACAAAATTTTCTCAGCCGGTACCTCAATTCTGATCAGCAATATTAAGGTGACTATCATATCAGGATCAGCGACCCAAGTTTTCATTGGCTTCCATCATTGGAGGTGGCGATTCTGAGTTGGTAATATGAGTTTGAATCCTTTTACCATATATTGAGCACAAGATACGATTTCTCTATCAATTTTGATCATTAGATGACAGCGAACTGATGGAAATATTGTAACTGATGTCAAAGGAATTTGCTTGTTATCATATTGGAGATCGATGAACATATTGATGATGTTTGCATTGCCTCAGTCTGATTATATAGTGATTACAGTCCCAGTCTAATTACACTGAATATTCACAATGCTGATCATGGTGTATGCATGGTAACAGATAAATGCAGCCAGTCCTTTATATATGTATATGTATACATATAGACAGTCATATATATACAAATATAAGGTGACCAAGCGATATAGATGCAGACAGTACTTTATACATACAGAATATGTATACAGCGATAAGCATCCTTGATTGACAGAGATCAGCTCTTTGGCAGCAATGATAGTTTGTCTGATAGCAGTGATTAATAATTAATGTCAGACTGATTATTATCTAGAAGTTGTGATTCTATTAACAGAAAGAAGCAATTCATAGTGATAAGCAGCACTGGAAACTAAAGTCAGCAGGGATAACAGCCTAGAAAAGTTTGTGGAAAGAGCCACAAGTTATAATCAACAATTCATTATCAGAGATTACAACAGCAAGTTAATATAGTTATATTGATTGCCACATAACTTACTATAAACCAGTAATTATATTGGCAAACGGAGGCAATTAGGCATTTCCCGATTTAAGACATCAAGCAATAAGATAATTTTGGGGGGAGTTAAAAGAAAAGCTTTCAGGACGTAAGATTATGGTAATTTGAAGGCAATGCATACCGACTATATTTGTCAATGAAGACAATTCCTACAGTGACTCAGATTAAAAATAAATAAATTAGTAAACAAAGTATGAAACAATGATTGTTATGAACAGTAATTCTTATACACAGTCGATTCTTAGAAAGGGTGAATTAAGACGAGACAGAGAAACGGGATTTGATCATACACTAATATGTCTAAGCTTTGGGCAGCGATATTAATTAAAGAGTCAAACAAAGTCAAAAAGAAAAGGAGAAAGAAGTCAGCAAGGATGATTGTCAAGTAACTTGCCAAGGATTAGTAAGAGGTGCAATTAAATGTTAATTTAACATTATTAATTATGGGGCCCACCTCCTTATGAAAGAATTCCCCACTACAAGACAAGATTTGTGTGGCCCACCTCCTTATAATACAGCCCCACTAAAAGACAAAATCCTTTTTGTTCTATTCAAAGAAAAGACAAACATACATTTGTATTATCCAAAGGAAATGTCAGCGATTAGAAACAAATGGATTAAAATAGCGTTTGTTTATTTGAAAGCAGATCCATTTGTAAAGTTTGCCTCCAATCTGAAAAGACACGAGATGGAGTAACTTCATAATAATCGCTCAATGAAAAGGTGCGATCTTCTAAATCCTAAGTGCCCCGTGATTACTTGTGATACGATATCATTCAGAATATGACTAAACAACATAACATAAGCGTTGTGTTGAGGAATATCGACTTTGAAGGTAGTGCCATAATTTATCAATGTCTTAATGTATGCAAACAACAAACATTTTTAGAGAGGTACGATTAAGGAAAAGATGTGACTTATTGAAGAGACATGATGGTTAATGAAATGAATCTATACAAGAACATATTGGAAGGGTGAACGTGGTGTGTTGTGTCTGAATATGAAACAAGAGTATTCAGTTCTCAGAAGACTGGCAGATTAGATTGTGATCTTAGTGTGGAACAAGAGACGGATGGAGTGTTTAGTGCTGTGAATATGTGTGGAGCAAAAGGAATAAAATAAAAGAATATATTGTATGTGTTACGTGGAGTGTAGAATGTATGCTGAATAAGCGGTGAGTGTAATAAAAAGAAAAATTCTGAGAAAAGAGTGTGGATATGATGTTGAAGAAACATTTCTGAATTCTGAGATATTAACTCTGAAAATAAAGAGTTCTTAGAAATGTGTGATGATATAATGCTGTTGTAAAGATAAAGTTATTGCAGAGATAATGAAGGGAAAATCTGGGTGTATGAAAAGGAAGATTTTGTGAACAGAAGAATATGCTGAGAGAGAAAATTCATGTGGCATATGTGTGCCATTTTGTTGTGATTATTATATTAATTTAGGGGCAGTATCGTTATCATTCTATAGCAGATTTCAAAGTGAAGATTGTGGCCATTTTGGTGGCAGATTTTTATCAGACTATAGCAGATTTGTTCAGACATATGAGACAGATTTAAGCAGACTTCTGAAGCAGATTCAAGCAGATATATGAAGCAGACTTAGAGCAGATTTGAGAGCAGATTTATAGAGTTTATAGGAGATCATTATGAGAAGATTTTTTATCATTATATGATTGTCTATAGCTGAGTTGATAAGGAAACATTATCAGATTTGTGGAGAAAAATAGTATCCATCATCCGTTGTTATAGCAACATTGTAAAGGTGGAAAATCAGATTTATGTGAAGTGAGTTGGTGCTCACGAATTCTGAAGTGGGAGTTGGTGCTTCCAGTGGATTGGTGCTCACAAATTCAGAAGTGGGAGTTGGTGTTTCCAGTGGGTTGGTGCTCACAAAATCAGATTTGGGAGTTGGTGCTTCCAGTGGGTTGGTAGTTTGGTACTCACAAAATCAGATTTGGGAGTTGGTGCTTCCAGTGGGTTGGTGCCTCTAGTAGGTTGGTGCGTACAAATATTGTAAAAGAAGAAATATATAAAAGCATTGATTTACCGTGGTTTTATCCCGTAAGGGTTTCCACGTATATATCTTGTGTTCATATTAGATAGATTGCATATGAATGTTGGTATGCAATGAATATGTTAATGTGATAAGTTTATACTTGTGATTAAAGTTGAAAATGTTTAAATTGGTTGTTATACTAATTCACCCCCCCTCTCAGTATAACCATGTGCTCTTCATGAACTTCTTTTCAAATTGCAGTGATTCCACCTTGACATTGGGCGATTTTGAAGGAATATTACCTTTGATATGGTTAAGGCTTGATTGGACATCATCATACAATGAATTTTATCTTTCAAAGGAGTAATATTGGATACAGATCTGAGACTTAGCTGTCTCAGTCAGCATTGGAATTGATCTAAAATCAGTTTTCATACCTATTGTGTGCCTTAGAAGTGTGACATATCGAGTCCTAACCACCTCCCAAGGCCGCTGGTTGACAAGATTTTGAGGTTTGAACATAATCAGCAAGTACTTAGTGAAATTTTCACATTTTAATCAATCTGATATAAGATATTTGTCTCAGATCTTAGACAAATCAGACCTCATATTAGGACAGATTTGGTTTATTTTGAGGCCTTCATCTTTATCGTCATGTTATTGATGCTTAATTTAATCAATGACAAGGTCATCATTAAGGATTTGATCTAAGTTATCAATTATTTATTTGTAATATCAATACTACTAACTTAGTCAACTCACACAGGTGCTATGGCAGGTTCATGGCAGGCTCTCATTAAGAAGGAAGATATTGCAGCACGTCACGTCGCAAGCTCATATAAGGCAGGAATAGGATTCACTCTAGGCGTGATATGCACTTCAAGGCATGATGAGGGTTAAGCGTAGGCGAGACAAGGTCTACATCGAATACAATAGCATCAAGGCAAAAGATAAGTGTCAGCGTCATGCACTCAAGAAAAAAATTTACAATCTTGAATTTCCTTCAGATATCCAAGAATCATTGCCAGTATAGCCAGACGAAAGCTCGCAAATGCAGGTGATTGCAACAAGGCAAGTTTCAAAAGAGTTAATCAAAGTTAGAAGATCGACATGAGTGGAGTCATCGTCACATCAAGTGCTCACAAATGTTGAGTACCAAGAGATATGCTGCATTCAATTGCACAAATGTGATGAGTTACACAATCAATCAAGTTGAGGTGGCGCCAAGTCATCATTGCATCCAATCACATCACTTTATGAGCAGACGTCCAGATTCGATGTACCTAACTCATCCATTGAAGGGGATAACTACAAGGGCACAAAGTTCGATGTACCTACCACCATCACCTATTGGTTGAATTTTATAAGGAGGACACGTGTCCCATTAAATGAAATTGTATCATTGGTCAAGCATTAAATGCTTTGCAATAGGGTTTCTATCTTGTAATCTTGGCCATTGATCTCAAATCGATTTGAGCCACTAAAATGTAATGAGAGCACTATAAAAGGACTCACTTCTTCATTTGTAAGGTGAATAGTTAGTAGTTCAAGAATAGAGAATAGTGTAGCAGATAGCAATTAGAGTAGATTAGGAGAAGGCAAAGATTGTTGCCAAGACATTGTTGCAATAGACATGTAAACTTCATTGAAGATATGGTCTCTAGTTCTCGTTTAATTTTCATGTTGTTTAGATGAATGGAAGACTTTGTGAATGATCAATGGTGAAATTCATATATCCATACTACTAGGGGTTTGTTGATTGCAAACTTTCTTTGCGTGGTCAACTGGAATCATTTAGCTAAAGCTTAACTTCAATTATCGCTTCTTCATTGACATGCATCAATTTGATGGTGTCTATGCTTGTGGTGATGATTTGAACATCTTAAAGCTATCCTTACAAGATCGCACTAGCCTTGTGGAGATGTTCGTTGCATGTTGAAGCAAGACTTAGTTGAATTTCATCAAAGATTGTCCATTGTTCACACATTCCTAGAGTTAGTGTAGCTTTCTTCAACCCTTATCTTTTTTCCCTTTTTAACCAAGTGAAATTCAACGTTCCAACATCATTCGAGCATTCAAGTGTTCAACGTAAGTCCCCTCCTAGGTACAACAAATTGTTGTTGTGTAGCTAGGTTGGATCCCTTCTAGGGTCGACCTAGTGCACGAAATGCCAAGTGGCCTATCGACCTTGGCATTTGGATATCTTAGTTGTATGAGTCTAATTTGGGGCAGGCCCAATTTGGGCGAACCACTTATGTGTAACTTGTGATTAAGTTAAATGTAACTTGCAACTAAGGGAGACTCATATGTAACTTGTAATATATAGGTCTGACCTTATCCTTGGCGCCAAAAGTATATGGCCGACTTGAGGTCTATTAGGAAGTATTGATTCATATATATGCAAGGTCGTGATTGCATCAATGACATGAATTCAAGAACATGAAGGACATGTAGTGTGCTTGGGGGTGACGATAAGAGCTTATCGTCTATGGTTGGGAAGGCAACAAATCTGATGTTTGCCTGTGGTTAACGAGTACTACCATAAAATCAACATGGTATCAGAGCGGGTTCCTTATATAGAGCCTTACCGCTTGAAGGTAGAACCTGTGCTTTTGAGGGAGCCTGACACTTTAGCTTTAGAGGAAGCATGACATTTCAGCTCTAGAGGGAGCTTGACATTTCAGCTTCAAAAGGAGCTTGACATTTCAGCTTTAGAGGGAGCTTGCCATTTTCAGTTTCAGAGGGAGCCACGTCATCATGAAGTTTTGTTAGTGAGTTCTTCTCTGTGAGGGAGAAGTTCGAGGTGCAACCCTTGTTAATGAGTTCTTCTCTGTGAGGGAGAAGTTTGAGGTGCAATCCCTTGTTAATGCATTCTTCTCTAGGAGAAGTTTGAGGTGAAAGCCCTCGTTCCACCCTCTGCGAGTAGGTATGGTGGATCCACCCTCTATGAGTAGGCATGGTGGAGATGCATTCTTCTCTGGGAGAAGTCTGAGGTTAAAGCCCCTGTTCCACCCTCTGCGAGTAGGTATGGTTGATCCATCCTCTGCGAGTAGGCATGGTGGAGATGCATTCTTCTCTAGGAAAAGTCTGAGGTTAGAGCCCTCGTTCCACCCTCTGTGAGTAGGCATGGTGGTAATGCACCCTTCTCTGGGAGAAGGTTGAGGTGAAAGCCCTCTTCCACCCTCTGCAAGTAGGCATGGTGATCCCACCCTCTGCGAGTAGGTATGGTGGGTATCATGGAAGAAATTCCATGATGTGCTTGTTCACCCTCTGGGAGTAGCTATGGTGAGCGTATTATTCATGGGAGTAGCCATGGTGGTAGTCACTATGTGACTTGGTTATTCAGAAGGAATCCTCCCTAGCTAAGAGGGAGTGTTGTGAAGCTAGGTCGGATCCCTTCTAGGGCCGACCTAGTGCACAAAATGCCAAGTGGCCTATCGGCCTTGGCATTTGGATATCTTAGTTGTATGAGTCTAATTTGGGGCAGGCTCTATTTGGGCGAACCACTTATGTGTAACTTGTGATTAAGTTAAATGTAACTTGCAACTAAGGGAGACTCATATGTAACTTGTAATAAATAGGTCTGACCCTATCCTTGGCGCCAAAAGTATATGGCTGACTTGAGGTCTACTAGGAATAATTGATTCATATATATGCAAGGTCATGATTGCATCAATGACATGAATTCAAGAACATGAAGGACATGTAGTGTGCTCGAGGGTGACGATAAGAGCTTATCGTCTATGGTTGGGAAGGCAACAGATCTAATGTTTGCCTGTGGTTAACGAGCACTACCATAAAATCAACACAAATCACATCAATACCATTGAAGCTATCTGACAAGTCAAGACCTTACATAAAAGAACCTTGAAGTCATCTCAAGTGATCCTTATGCAAATCTTCAGCATTTGAGAGTCTTTACTCAAGACAGGATAGAGTATTCAATACTTTATTCTGTGTTCGATAGTGCATCGAAACACCATCAACAAGTTTCTAGTTACCTAGCTCAGAGGTGGAATTTTTGGTAGATAATTTGAAACGAGTAGGGCCTCATTCACTGCAAAATGATCATGCAACACTCCAAAGAGCAGCCCCGTACATACAATTGGGTAGATTATTGCAATAAAGATGGATAACATTAATTTTTCAGCTACCATTGCTCTTGTGGCCCATTCCATACAGGGAAGATCTTGTGTCTTATGATGATAACTAGGAATTATCAAGGTGGGATAGATTGGCCAAAGATCAGGGATTTCACTGGAGTCCCATTGTAAAGACTACACGAGCAACTACTATGGGAGATTTCAGGCTCCTAACCTGGCAATAGAATCAAAATTCTCTTGCTAGTGGAACAACAAAAGATTAAGTCGGGGGGGGGGTGATGAGCCCCATTTTTGATATTTTATTTAGCTCCTTTTTGCTATTTGAAACTCCTTTATGTTTTTTAGAGACGTGATATTAGACAACTTGTGTCTATTTTAAGCCATAACTTCAAGTGAACCTTTGATGTTTTAAAGTCTTTTTGAATGAATGCCACAAATGCTAGATGAATGTGTTTTTGGTTGTGAATAGTGATAAATGTTATGTTTTAAGTGATTTTGAATGAATAGAGATCTTTGCATGCTTAACCTCTTGAATGCAACTGTTATAAGGATGATTTCAGGCTGTTAAGGAAGCAGTGAATGCAGTCACCAAGTTGCAGCAAAGTCGTGAGCAGATTAAAGGCAGTAGACCAGGAAGGAGTCAATATTGTTATAAACAGTTAGCCAGCTGTTATGACATTTGAGGACTCTTTTGATTCAGTTCAAGAGCAATTTTCTTCTCATTTACTCACCATGTCTGCTAGTGGAGCAAATATACGAGAAACATGTTAAGAAGACTGGTTGCCATGAGCATAGTCCTACTCTGTTTCAACTTTTTTGTTCCTTTTTTTTATGTTTTCACTCAAAGCCATCCTCCTGATCTTTAGGAGTGGAGTGACTTAAGTAGTTAGTTAATAAAAGCACTTCTCTCTTATAAATTCAATAAGCCTATTTTCAAAAAGGCTAGTGAGAAGATATGTAATTTTCTGTTTTGCTGAGTGCTAGAAATAAATAACCAATTCATATTATCTTTGTTATCTGTATGAGTGCATAATGGAATTTTGAATGCATAGTATCTGAGTCTTGACTTAGTTGTTGGGAAGAATCATCCAAGGGGGCCCACTTGGTGAGGATTCCATTTGTTTAGTTTTCAGTTGCTTTCAATTTTGTTCATAGTATAATTTTAGTATTCGTTTGCTCTTGTAGCTGCAAAAACTTTGTTCAATGACTGTTCCTGCAGCCAAGGTAGAGCAAAACTGTTTCTTTTGTTAAAGTTTTACTGTTATTGAGCAAGTTTTGTTAGCATTTACCTTAATAGAAAAGTAGATGATGGTTTCTAGGTTTAATTGCTTTCTATCATTTCCTTTCTTGATTTCCGTTTTAGGACTAAGAAGCTCTTAGTGCACAAACAATGCTGTCCCATTCCAAGTTTAATGTCCCTGGGTTGACAGATAAATGAGCTTTAGTGATGGGATTGATGGCTACTTAGTGAAGACATTTGGTCTCTAGGTTGAGGTGTCATGCCCAGTTATCTACCCATTATTGAAGTCCTTACAGAATCCTCCTTTGAATTGTTTGAGTCCTTTGCATTGCTTTTGATCTTTCTTTCACGTTGATGAGCCCTCTTCCATTCATAGAGCAAGATTGCATTGTTGAATCCTCCATGTTGCTTTGTGTAATATCCCTAAATAAATATTAATATTCAATCAATTAATTGTACTCTTATTAATTTTATTTTATAATTTCCATCTTATATACTTTTATATAATCCATGTGTATATATTAAATTATAATGTTTAATATTTAATAGCAATCACTAATATTTGATATATATATATTAATCTCTGTTTAAATGTTAATTTAATATTAACCTTCAATATTATTAATATCAATCAGAGGGAGATTATTCCCGATAAAGCACAAACTGTTGGAAACATAGGTCGTGACTCTTCACAAAGAAAGTCACGATTCTACTCTACCACAAATTATATAAAGGAAATTTCACTGCTAGCCAGAGGGAACATAGAGGATCAGGGGACAAGGAATCAGACTGTCAGAAAGGCTATCTGCAGTGGTATGTATCCCTCACCCAACGTTAGTATGGAAACCTTACAGATGTGATAAGGTGTTAATATTATTAAATATTGTTCAATGACAATCATGTTCCAGAATAGGAATAGAATTTAGTAAATAATAAATAATAATTTTCAGAATAAATGCAATATAAATAAAGAATATATCTTGGAAGAGAAACTAACCAGTTATCTAATTATAGAATAACTGTAAACTATACAATGTTATACTGGATATTTACAAACAAAAATACAATTAGTCACATAATAATAGAACTGGATATTTAATTAATTATGATAACAGTTAAGTTATATAACATTAAGAGAAATTACTTTAAATCAATATAATAGTGGAATTACTTAAAAATATTATTGCCATTACTACCAGTAACTAAGGAGAGGTGATGGACTTGTTTCCAAGAGCGACAGTCTAAATCCAGTCAATAGGTTGTTTCCCAAGAGAGGGTGGGGATCAGCAACCATAGAACCTTGAGGACAGGGCCCAAAATGGGGTAAGGGCTTGGATCTGTAAACTTTGAGGGAAGCCTATTGAAATTGGTATCAAAGTGCTTGGCAACAAAGTCATTCTCTAACTCATAGACTGGAGTAATGCAAGGGTTAAAGGTTATAATTGTTAAAGTTAATCATCTTAAATTAATTAATGAAAAATTTGCTTATCAATCAATCAGATGAATAGAATATGGAATGACACACTTTTGATTATTTTGCTGAACCAATTTCTTATTTTAACTAATCTAAGTCATATTGAAATAAGGTTAATTATGATTAAACAGGGGACATTGAAATTGGTATCAAAGCCATATCCAGCCATCCTGTGGGAGGTTAGGTTGATGCAAACTAGTCAAAGGGCACAAAGAGCTTTAGAAAGGGAAAGGAGGAAACTTAAAGCAAACTCCAATCCTAGACAAAACAATAAAATGGTTGAACCAACAGGTGAGGAGATGAGGTCATTTATGGAGATAACTACAAAGACACTAATGGAACAAAATGAAAGAACCCAAGGCCTCATGAAAGCCTTGCAAAATATGAACACCTCAATTAATGATTTTGAATCAAATTCTAGTGGAAGGGACATTAGTACAAATCACTCAGAAAATAATAGTAGATCATCTACACCTAGGATCCCAAAGCCATCCTTCCTACCAAGAAACGATAAACCAGGGGAGGAAGAAGAAATTATTCCTCTCCATAACAGCACAGAGGAAATGTCAGAAGCATACACAAACTTAAATCCTGAAATAAGAAGGGTTGTATCATTCAGGGAGTTTTGTGAAGCAAAGAGACATGAGACCTCTAGGAGAGAAAATGGACATTCAAGCAAGGACTTGAAGCATATGATAAATAAGGTAACCCTCCCAAACTTTGATGGGTCAGACAAAATCGCAGCCCATGCTTGGTTGCAGAAATTAAATACTTGTTTGTCTCTCAGCCCTATGACGGAAGAGGATGCAATCCAATTTGCCATCCTACACTTGGAAGGCTTAGCCCACGAATGGTGGCACCATGGGATCCTCACACAAGGGCATCAAAATATAACTTCTTATGAAGAATTCTCACAGAAATTAATTAAAAGGTTTGATCGTAAGCACCCTAAAAAAGACTTCAAGGATTTGACTCAGCTAAAACAGCTAGGGACAGTGGATGAATACATCACCCAATTCCAAAAAATTGTAGTAAGAGTTGCAGGGATAGATGAAGACAGGTTAACCTACCTATTTGTGGAAGGGCTGAAAGAATCATTAAGAGGATTAGTGGGTGCCCTCAATCCAATGTCTCTAGATGATGCTATTGAAAAGGCTTTGAGATTGGAACCATCAACTCCTAATAACAAGGCTCCCTATGATCATACAAAAACCTGCAACAAAAAGGACAAACACCACAAGAGTCCCACAAACATTAACAAGCTTAAAAGAAAAAACTTGTGCTTCAAATGTCAAGAACCATGGGAGAAAGGGCACAAGTGACATAAAGGAGGCTCAGATAAGAAAAGATCATGCTATAGATGCAAGGAGAAATGGGAACCTGGCCATAAATGTAAAAGCCAAGCCCATCAATTGGAGGCAACTTCTGAGGAAGAGAGTGAAGAGAAACCTAACAAGAAGGCTAAGTATGATGAAGAAGAACAAGTAATTCTAGCCACTATCACTCAAACCTCCAAAAACCGCCCTTTCCACATTAAGAGCCCCCTTAGAGGACAAAAAGTCATCACCTTAGTGGATAGTGGAGCTTCTCACAATTTCATAGATGAAAAATTGGTGGCAAAAATGAATTTGGAAACTAAACAGCAGCAACAGGGGCCATGGTCCAATGCACAAAAATTGTTCCTCAAGTAGAAATGCTTCTAGGGGAACACCCCATCAAAGAGGGCTTTAATGTAGTACCCTTGGATAGTGATATAATATTGGGCACCCCATGGATATACTCCTTGGGATGTTTCATTTTCGATCTACCAAACTTAACAATCCACTTCCAACATGAAGGGCAAGAAGTTACATTAAAAGGGCTTCCCAACGGATCTCCAAAAGTAGTTTCTTGCAAGAAAATGGAAAGAATTTTTAGGTAAATAAAAGAAAGTTTACTATTGATAATAACATTGTTGTTTCTCTTGTAAAACTACCTTGTCCTAATTACAAATATTATTATGTTTATGATGTTTAGGAAGGGTCATGGAGAATGGGCAGCTCAGTGTATGATCCTTCACAAGTCTACTCCACAGGAGAAAGCCACACACAGTGATATAAGATCCATTCTCATGAAGCATAAAAGGGTCTTTAATGACATTCCTCCAGGGCTACCCCCAAAAAGGGGATTTGAGCACATCATAGAATTGGAGAAGGGAGCACAACCTGTAATCACCACTCCCTATAGGCATCCACAAAATTTTGAGGAAATAGAAAAACCTATAAATGAATTACTCGAAATGGGCCACATTTAACCTAGTTCAAGCCCATTTGCATCATCAGTTGTAATTATAAAAAAGGGTGGAACAATGAGGATGTATGTAGATTACAGGGCCTTGAATAAAAAGAGTATCAAGAATCGATATCCTATTCCTAGAGTGGATGAGCTTATAGATGAACTTCATGGGGCCAAGTATTTCTCTAAGATTGACTTAAGGTCAAGATATCACCAAATAAGAATGAGAAAGGAAGATGTTCCAAAAACAACTTTCAGGTGCCACTATGGACATTTTGAATTTCTAGTTCTGCCCTTCGGATTAACAAATGCCCTGGCTACATTTCAGTCTTTTATGAATCATACCTTCAGGAAGCAACTTAGAAATTTTTTGTTAATATTCTTCGATGACATCTTAATTTACAGTAAAACATGGGAGGATCATCTTAGGCATATTGATGAAGTATTAGGAATTCTTGAGAAAGAATCATTATTCGCCAAAGCTTCAAAGTGTGAATTTGGACTAAAAGAAATTCTATACTTAGGCCACAAGATCAGTGAGCAGGGTGTAAGTGTGGACGAAGAGAAGATCAAGGCTATTAAGGAATGGCCTAGACCCACAACCTTAACTTAGACAAGAGGATTCGTTGGACTATGCAGTTATTACTGAAGGTTTGTAAAAGAATTTTCAAAAATTGCAGCCCCCCTCACATATCTAACCAAAAAGGGAGTGTTTGGGTGGAACGAACAAGCTCAACAAGCCTTTGACACCCTTAAAGTTGTAATGAGCTCATGTCATGTTTTGGCCATTCCCGACTTCTCCTTACCATTTGAACTTCAATATGATGCATCCGGGGAGGGCATTGGTGCAGTCCTCGTTTAGAATAAACACCCAATTGCCTTTGAAAGTAGAAAACTCACTACTTCCAAAAGGTTCTACTCCATCTACGACAAAGACATGTTGGCTATCATGCATGCCTTGGCAAAATTTAGGCAATACTTGGTTTGTGGAAATTTTTTGGTCAAAACATATCATAACAACTTGCAATTCTTTTTGAAACAAAGAGATCTTAACGATCGTCAGCAAAAGTGGGTAAGCAAACTACAAGCTTACAATTTTGACATAGAGTCTGTTAAAGGGAAGAATAATATAGTAGTTGATGCATTGTCTAGAGGGCCCTATTTATGTACCCTAGTGGATATGTCAGCAGATTGGAAGCAATCCATTATTGTGGAATATGCCAAAGACTCCCATGCAAATGATATCATGGAAGGGAATATACAACATGAAGATTATAAAGTGGTAGAGGAACTCATCCTCTATAAAAATAGAATATACCTCACACCTGGTTCAAAAATGAAGGCAAGAATTATTAGGGAATTCCATGACAACCCCTTAGTAGGACATCCGGGTAATTACAAAACATATAAACAAGTGAGGGAGAAATATTCTTGGAAAGGACTTAAGAAAGATATATTGAAGTATGTCCAAGAATGCATGACATGCCAAAGGAATAAGGCTGAGCAGGCACATCTAGTAGGTCTACTTCAACCTCTACCGGTACCAGATCAGAAATAGGAAAGTATTTCCATGGATTTCATAGTGGGCCTTCCAAAAATCCAAGGGAAAGATTGCATATTTGTAGTAGTGGATCGACTGACCAAATATGCGCATTTTATGGCCATATGTACAAACTATTGAGCCCCTCAAATTGCCGATGTTTTCTTCAAAGAAGTGTTTAGGTTACATGGGTTGCCTAAGAACATTATCAGTGATAGGGATAGCCGATTCCTTACTATGTTTTGGCAGGAGCTTTTTCACTTACCAGGCACTGAATTAACACCTAGTACAAGCTATCATCCTCAAACTGATGGACAAACGGAAATTGTTAATAAATGGATAGAAGGATATTTGAGGAATTATGTTACAGGACAACAAAATGCATGGGTAAAGTGGCCACACCTCGGTGAATATTGTTATACTACTACACACCATTTATCCATTGGAATGAGCCCATTTAAAGCCCTATATAGTTATGAGCCTACTTCTTTTGGGAGTTTGATGCTTCCAAAAAGCAAAGGTTCCAAGAGCTAGGAATTTTGCATAGCAAAATGTTGACATCATGAATGTTCTCAAAGACAACCTACACCATGCTCATAACCAACAAAAGATCTATGCTGATCGGAATAGAACTGAAAGAACATTTGAGGTGGGAGGCCTGGTCTTCTTAAGGCTAAAACCATACAAGCAATTCTCCATCAAAACTAGCAGAGCAGAAAAACTTAAGCCACGTTTCTATGGACCCTACAAAATGCTCAGGAAAATTGGTGAAGTGGCATATGAACTAGAGTTGTCGACAAATAGCAAAATTCACAATGTTTTCTATATTTCACAACTAAAGAGGGTCCTTGGGCAACAAGTTATTCCATGCGAAGAGTTACCCCCACTTGATGATGAAGGTAAGCTCATCTTAGAACCAGAAAAGGTTCTCAACATGAGGGAAAAAAGATTGAGGAATAAAGTCATTCTAGAGTATTTGATCAAATGGAAAGGTCTCCCTGAAGAAGATGCAATATGGGAAGGAGCAGAAATTTTTGGACACCCAAACCTTAAATTGCTTGAGGACAAGAAAATTTAGGAAGGGTGGACTGTAATATCCCTAAATAAATATTAATATTCAATCAATTAATTGTACTCTTATTAATATTATTTAATAATTTCTATCTTATATACTTCTATATAATCCATGTATATATATTAATTTATAATGTTTAATATATAACAATCACTAATATTTGATATATATATATATATATTAATCTATTTTTAAATATTAATTTAATATTAACCTTCAATATTATTAATATCAATCGGGGGGAGATTATTCCCGATAAAGCACGAATTGTTGGAAACATAGGTCATGACTATTCACAAAGAAAGTCACGATTCTACTCTACCACGAATTATATAAAGGAATTTTCACTGCTAGCCAAAGGGAATATAGAGGATCAGGGGACAAGGAATTAGACTGTCAGAAAGGCTGTTTGCAGTGGTACGTATTGTTGATGTGTTGCTTAGGCACATGCGAACACAGAATAAAATACCATAAGTATCTTATTCTCTCCTGAACAAAATCTCTTGGATGTTGAAAATTTAGCTTAAGGATCACCCAAAAAGATTCCAAGGTTCATATATGTAGGATCACTACGTGTGGATAAGCTTATTTGGTCATTGTGATTGTTGTTTCATCGAGGGGCATTTATGGTTTGAAAAGATTTCATGAAGTGATTGGCAGATGGTATG
The DNA here is from genome assembly GCF_030272615.1 of Cryptomeria japonica. Taxonomy (NCBI): domain Eukaryota; kingdom Viridiplantae; phylum Streptophyta; class Pinopsida; order Cupressales; family Cupressaceae; genus Cryptomeria; species Cryptomeria japonica. Next base: position 514,306,471 of record NC_081414.1, on the reverse strand, counting down.
CAATGGGATTTTCTCATAAGACTACTAAATGATTTCCCAAATAAAATGACAAAAGATGAGGGTTTAGAGGAATTTTAAGCTATTCTAAAATGAATGAATGAAGAAATGACATAAGTGAAACCCAACTAGTTATAGTTTAGCCATACACAAACAACTCCACTCGAACTAGTGCAATCTTCTAAGGATGTTAGAGATTTTCAAATCACTACTAATCATAGACACCATTAGTTGAATGCATATCAATGATTAAGCTATAATCGAACTTAACACTTTCAAATATTCCAGTTGACCACACAAGGCTTGCTTACAATCAACAAGAAGTTAGGGGTATGGATAACGAGCTTCACAATATATCAAATGCAACATTCCATCATGTAATCTAAACACTAAAACTAACATAAAAGATTGACTTGAGATGACAAAAGAACCATGTAATAAGCTTCAAGGATTGAGCAAAACACCATAACTTCAATGTTTCATTAATCCAATAGCCAAACAACAACAATTCTTCAAGTCTTTCTCTTGCCAATATTCTAGCACTATTACTCTCTCTTCTACTCTATTGCTATAACTAACATCATTAACATTGCTATTATTAACCTATTCAAATGAAATGAGTGGAGCTTATATAGGACTCCCAAATACAATGAAGGGTCGAGATCGAATGAAGATCAAGGGTCAAGATCTTGCCACCTAAACCCTAATTAGGGTTTAATACAAATGAAAACCCTACCAAGATAATCATCATCATGAATCAACCAATAAGAAGACAACATGTGTTGACAGTGACACGGAAATCGAGGAAGCATCCTCCAATAGGAAATGAAATGCCAAGTGGACTCATAACAAACTTTCTTCTAGAATTTTGTTTCCTTTTTCCTTCTCCTTTCTGGCATATTCAATGAATTTGGATGTCATGTTTTCCACTTCAAAGATTGGAAGCTCAGGTAGATTCTTCATATGTTCTTCTAAGTGGATTACTTCATCAAAGGCTGCAAGAAGTGTGATCTCCGATCCATGCTCAAGCTCTTTTGTCTTATCAATAAGGAACATAGTGGCATGCATAAGATCCAATTGTTTATTTGTGATCGGTCTACCTTCTCCCTGAAAGATAACTTTTATCCTGCCCTCCAGTTCATGAATGTCCACGTCTGTTTCAATTTCCACCCTTTTGTCAAGAATGATGCATATCACCTCAATTATCTTGTCATGAATCGGATGAACAATATCTTCAACTTGACTACATCTGTTACTCACATCTTCAAAAAGGTGTTTCTTCATTTGAAGCAAGGTCGACCACTGTAACATATTAGGAGTTGATTCTTTTCTAATTACCCCTTCTTGTGCTAGTATCTGTCTAGGTGCTTTCCTTATTGCTTGCTATATTGGAATGGTGACGTCCTTAACATGAGTGAAGGCATCAACTGTCACCATGAGGTTATGAACTATCTCAAGAACTCATATGGCTCTACCAAGTATTTTCATCATATTTCTTACAATCTCATTAGCCATTGTGAAGGATTTGCTGATCCATGCCTCTAGAAGTTGTGCTAAGTTCCTCATTTTCTCCATGTGATCAACTGACTTTGCGGGAAGCAAGGGAGGTGGTGTGGCTGTCGGACTTCGATGTGTCAATGGTTGCTGAAATTGTTGAACATAGTTCCTCCATGCATTCACCTCCTTTTCTAACCTTTTGTTCTTCTCTATTTTGGCCTTTAACTTCTCATTCACCGCCTTCACTGAGTTGGTTGCTTCCTCCATGGCTTGCTCAGAAGTGAGTGGACCTAAGTCAAATGTCTCTGAATCATATTCTTCTCCCATAATCTCATCTCCATATTTATCTACTGCTGGAGTGACAATCTGTATCTTTCTGGAGCTTGCATCATCCCTTATTATCTTAGACATCTTCGGAGCTTTCTTTCTCTCAATGACTTCTTGAGGTCCATTTAGGAGACTTTCTAAATCAAATGCTTGTTCTTCTTCTTCCTCTATCACTTCTTTGGTAAGCCTCTCTTTGAGCCATTCGGGAATAGAGGATCTTCCTTCTTTTACTTGCACTTCTTCAAGCAATAGTTCATTCCTGGGAGGGGAAGTTACTTCATTATTATCTCCTTGTTCTTCATCATCACAAATCTGGATATGAAGGGCTGGATTTGATGATTCTTGTGGCATTTTTCCCTTATCTTGCCTATCATTCTTGTTGTTTTGTATTGTAGACTCCATTGATTCATCTACTTCGTGGACCATGCTTTCATCTATTCTTTGATCTTTGCCTTGATTTTTTTTCTCATGTCTAGAGGAGGCACTATGAGGCTCATCGGAATTTGTCTTTTGCTTCTTCTTGGAAGTCTCCTTCTTTCCTTGTTTATTCTTTCTCTTTGAACCTTTGGAATGAGAGGTGTTTTCACTGACACTTGCCCTTTCTTCTTCTTTTGTCCTTGTCTCCAAATTGAATGTCATTGTCACATCTTGCTCCTTCAATTTCTGATGTTGAATATCTACCCATCTTCGTGTACAAGTTAAAACTTGATTCATCAATTCTCTCAAATCTGTGACTTCCTTTTCATTCCAATCAATTTTTATTTCTTTATCTTCCTTCTCATAGGTAGATTGGATATATCAGCCACTACATGTGCTTGATCGATCACTCTATAGATCTTGCATTTCCTGATGAGATCAAGAGGCAGCCGAGAGTGCATCTTCTTCTTTATCTCGAAGTCATCTTGTGCGTTCATCCAAAAATCTTCTACTTGAAACACATGCCTATGCTTCCTTCCAGCCATTTCTTCTACATTACCATAGGGATCAAAGTTATCTCTAGAAGCAAATGGTGTAAACAAATAGAGAGATAACTTTTGCTCAGCACTTTCAGCTATTTGAAGGGAAGGGCAAACTTTGATTGAATTCCCAAGTGAAATGGAATTAGTGATGACAGCTTCATGTTTGTACCTCAAGGATCTGGTACATGCTAACAATTGTCTTGTTACTTCGACAAGTACTATCCTGTTTGTGGGATAACGTGGCAACATATAAGGAGGAGAAGGACATCCTTGGATCCTTATATATGTGAATTTGGGAAATTGAATAAAACACGCACCATATTGTTTGACAAGTTCTTTTGCCTCCAGAGACAATCTTTGATGGATCCCACCTTGTAGAGTCCTGGTGATGTGCATTGTGAAAGTATCATTGACCAATCTATAGTGTTGTTTAGGTGGATGGTGCAATATTTCATAAGAATCGCAAACCCTTATCTCTCCGGGTCCTCTTCCAACTCTACCTTTGTGTGGTAGCCCCGCATATTCATAATTCCTTACTAGAGAATATATGATATATGAGCTCATGTGGAATGACTTGTTAGGAATCAACTTTCTCAACTGTACATCTAGGCAATTACTAATGATTCTTGCCCAATTAATCATTCCTTTCCCTTGAATAATTATTTGAATGAAAAAGAACATCCATTTGTCAAAATAAAAGGCTTGAGCACCTATAACTCGACCAAGCAAGGTGATTAAACCCCTAAACTCTTCTTGAAAGTCAATTCGGTGTGGCCCATTAGGTATCTTGTTTAGACGGGGTCTACTTTTTTGCAACCAATCCCTATTGATGAATGATAGGCATGCATCAAGTTCATCTTCATAAATCGATTTGGCTCCTTCTAGGATTCTATAGATCATGTCCCTCTGTTCTGGTAGATGGAAGACTTCACTTATGGCTCTTTCTGATAGGTAGGCGAGAACAGTTCCATCCTCAGCCACAATTGTCCTTGAGTGTGAATCATAGTGCTTGGCACATTCTATCATCAATTCATGACATCTAACTGCAGGGGGAAGCCGGCTGCCTTGATGATGCTACTCTCTATTATCCTCTTGGCTATAGGTGATGGTTTGCCAATGTATGGTGCCTCACGAAACTTCTTCACATTGAAATTCCCAAGATTTGTATCTCCAATGTTGCTCCACCGGGACGTAATCTTGGTCTCCAAGTCATCACTCTTCTGATCTTCTTTGATGATAGCCTGCCTTGAGGATGATCTGCTTGTCTTAGGCGCTGCCATTGTTTACCTATGAGAGATGCTTAAGTTAGGGTCTTGGTGAATTATCAATACATTGAAACCTATGAACTGAACCTTGCATCTAAAATATGAAATCAATTACTATATGCATTAAGAGGGTCTAATTGGCTTTAACAAAATCATCACCAATCCTAAATCAGACCTGCTCTTGACCTTATATCAGTCTAAATGATGCACTTACTTCTGATTTCAGAACTTTAACCTCAAAATCTGATTAATGATGTGACTGCTAATGTTCAAGGATTCACTGTCTCTTTAATCTTTTGCTGCTCAAATGATGAATTTTGTCTTCCAATCTGCTAGAATTTGCCCTTGTGAGAATGATGTTGTTGCTTCTTAGGTTAAATTCGCCTTGTTAATGATTGAATTCTCCTTAATTTACTTCGCTGTCTTGAATTTGAAATTCGCTGATTGCTGGAGAAGTTCGATCAACCTGCTAACAAAATTCACTGATGGAGAAAGATAATGTTTTGGTTTGATGTTAAAATGATCTTTTGAGCTCCCTTATATATGCGACCTAGGGTAGAGATGTGTCTTTTGGGATACAAGGCCGACTTGGTTTAGTATAAACAAAAATGTAAATTATCCTTCTTGATGCTGGCCGACTTAATAACTCATACTCTCCCTTCTATCAATTCGAATTTTTGAATTAGTTCAGGCACCCAAATGCTCGTCTTGTTGAATTTCGCTCTAGGTCTCTTGCAAGGTACATGTAATTCGCTTGAGGCAGTGATTTTGCTCTACGTCCTCCCCAAGGGCAAGACCTATAATAAAGTTCGCTCATCGTCCTTTGAAAGGACAAGTCCTATATCAAAATTTTGCCCTTTGTCCTTTGGAAGGACAAGACAAATGAAGTTTTCGCTCTCTGTCCTTTCCAAGGACAGGACCTATATCAAAATTCGCTTGCTGACCTTTGCAAGGTACGTTCTCATCAATTCACCTTATGTATTTTGGGCAGTCAAGGTCAAGACAAGTGTTTCGCTCCATGTCCTTAGCAAGGACAGGCCCTATATGATATTTTCGCTCTATGTCCTTGACAAGGACGAGACTCATAATGCAGTTCGCTCTCTGTCCTTGGCAGGGACAGGACCTATAATGTTATTTTCTCTCTATGACCCTTCTAAGGACATGATCAAGTTCGCTCTATGACCACTACAAGGACAAGGCATGATTCTAAACAAAGTTCGGATTAAGACACATTCTAGTTCGCTCAACCATCAGCAAGGAGAAGGCATGCAAATCGCTCTTGACCATCAGCAAGGACAAGGCATGATTCTAATTTTGCTCCACGTCCTTTGGAAGGACAGGACCTATATGGCAATTTTCGCTCTAAAACTCTTCCAAGGACAAGCTTCAAAAGTGGAATTTGCTCTATGTCATTTGGAAGGATAGGCCCTATAACAAAACTCGCTCCAAGACCTTTCCAAGGACAATGCCAAAAGGATTCATTCAAAGTTGATGCAAGATACATGGTTAAGTGAAGAAGCTTGCTCAATGTCTTGGATGAGGATTTCGCTCTATGTCCTTTGTAAGGACAAGACTCAAAACATAATTTGCTCACCGTCCTTTGGAAGGACAAGGTCAAAGTATGAGAAATTCGCTCACCGTCCTTTCCAAGGACAGGACCTATATGACAAGACTTGGCAGTTCACCTTAGGGCTTTTAAGGACACGACTTGAAACTCACCACTTCCTTTTACCTCATCGATTTGAGCCTTAAGTTCTCCAATTTCTTCACATGAAAGCATCGTCAATTTGGTCCCTAAGAACACCTATAGAGGAAATTCACTCTGTGACCTTCGGAAGGATGGGACCTAAAACAAAAATCTCGCTCTAGGGCCTGAGCAAGGTACGGGTCAAGGCATTAAGCCAATTTCAGTCCAATGATGGTTTTGATGAAAGCTTTTTTCTCAAATTGGGGCAATGTAGGCAACCTTATGACTAACTCTTAACTTGACTCTTTCACCTAACTTTGGTTGACTTGCTCAATCTTTGAATCCTTCATCTTGATAATCTATTCTACTCCACTCACTAGAAAAGAGCATAGAGAGAGACTACTCCTAGAGAGGGCAAAACCTAAAAAAAAGGGGGGTCTCCATCTTGACGGGGCAATGTGTGATGTAGTCACAACATGTATCCCTCACCCGATGTTAGTATGGAAACATTAAAGATGTGATATGGTGTTAATATTATTAAATATTGTTCACTGACAATCATGTTCCAGAATAGGAATAGATTTTATTAAATAATAAATAATAAGTTTCAGAATAAATGAAATATAAATAAAGAATATATCTTGGAAGAGAAACTAACTGGTTATCTAATTATAGAATAACAGTAAACTATACAATGTTATACTAGATATTTACAAACATAAATACAGTCAGTCACATAATAATAGAACTGGATATTTAATTAATTATGATAACAGTTAAGCTATATAACATTAAGAGAAATTACTTTAAATCAGTATGATAGTGGAATTACTTTAAAAATATTCTTGCCATTACTACCAGTAACTAAGGAGAGGTGATGGACTTGTTTCCAAGAGGGGCAGTCTAAATCCAGTCAATAAGTTGTTTCCCAAGAGAGGGTGGGGATCAGCAACCCGAGAACCTGAGGACAGGGTTCAAAATGGGGTAAGGGATTGGATTTGTAAACTTTGAGGGAAGTCTATTGAAATTGGTATCAAAGCGCTTGGCAACAAAGTCATTCTCTAACTCTCAGACTAGAGTAATGCAAGGGTTAAAGGTTATAATTGTTAAGGTTAATCATCTTAAATTAATTAATGAACAATTTACTTATTAATTAATCCAATCAATAGAATATGGAATGACACATTTGATTATTTTGCTGAACCAATTTCTTAATTTAACTAATCTAAGTCATATTGAAATAAGATTAATTATGATTAAACAGGGGACATTACACTTTGGCTTGAATGCATGGATCTTGAATTCTTCCATGTGATTGATTCCTCATGTCTTCTTGGACCCTTGTATCAAACCTGAAAAAGAAAACATTTTGAATTAAGATAAGGTGACAATAAAAATAAACTCAGTCCCACTCACTTATCTCAGAAAACAACATCAACATTTAATCAATCAAAAATCTGGAAATGAATAACTAAGGTCTGCGAATATAATTCATTCAAATCTGAATGCTCTTAGTTCTGCCTTGGGTGGTAAATTGCTTTCAATCAGGTCTGACCTTCAATTCGCTCCATAAACTTGATGAAATTCGCCTTCTCTTGGAAAGGAAAATGATAAGGAATTATCCCAGATCTGCTGGTGATGATTTACTCAAGTTTGCTGTTCTTATGATTTGCATTTAATTGAATTTGTTTTGATGTTGACATGAAAATTTGATCCTTGATTTATATCCTCCCCTCACTCTTGAATTTGCTCCTACCTCACTAAGCTGACTTGCACACTTGACTTGAAATTAAATTAGTTGAATGCTTATTAGGTCAGCTAGCTTGTTGAAATTTGTTTTGTCCTGTAAATTTTGCATTTCCTACTCTTACTGGGCCAACTTAGTCATTTTCCTCTTAGTCAGGTTTGAAGTTGCATTAAGGATGCATGATGGGTGGGAATTTCATGTTGTCGTGGACAGAATTCAAGTCCGCCCTAGGCATTCCCTTATATGTCTCATGTTTATACTTTCAAGAAGGGTATTCTTTCATTTCCTCTAGGTTGGCCTGCCTGTTGCTATACCATTTGCCACGTATAAGTAAGAGTTGAATGCCTATCTTCAAAACATCATTCATCCCTCACATCAAATTCAGTCAAGTCTGCTCTGCATGTGCTGTTAAAGTTTGGATCAGATTAGATATGTGAGTAGTTTTTATTTTAATACTTGGTTCTCACTGAACTATATGACAATGAACTCTTGAGTGCAGGTTGCTGCACATGTGATGGGAACACAACTTAATGCATAATGTATTTGAGAGTGCTGAATGAAGAAGATCGATATCTAAAAGGCTTGCACTTATAATTACTGTACTTGCCTATTAAAATCGAACTGCACCATGATATACCTTACGGTATAGGCATGTCAATGGACAGACATGCCTCTGCGTACGTGGAGACATGTCGATGAATAGACATGCCTCCACTTAGTGGAGACATGTCTCTTCATTGAGATTTCTCTATACCAAAAGTTATGCAAGACAACGATTCTCCTAATCGTTTGTTATTCGGTTGACAATCAAACAACGATTCCTCTTAATCGTTTGTTAGCAGTAAACGATTCTTCTAATCATTAGTTATTACTGTTATTTGCAAGTAACGATTTTCATAATCGTTTTTGAAGGGAGATCGACTAAATTCGATATACACAACGATTAATATATATTGAATCATTTAATGTGGAGAGTCGATTTTTATTGATCATTTCATTTGATCAATGTAATTGATACTTATAGATACGGATCAATGTAATCGATATTTATAGATACGGTGCTCATATTCTAATTTGTATAAACACTGATAAATATAAATTATGTATATATAGATGTTCATATATATAATAATAATAAGTAGTGTTCTTATTATTACGTATATTAATATGTATATATTCATATCAACAATAATTTAGCATTACTTATACATATGAGACTTCTCCGACCGAAGCTATAAAACATCAACACTCCCTCTTAGCTAGGGAGGAGGATTACAAGGTATTCATAGAAGAACTACACATAGTGTAGTAGCTATCATTATATGATATCAGGAGCAATGGTCTACAAGTATCAACACTTATGATACTTAGCAGAACCCAACATATCCAATATGGTATGTGCACTAACATCAACCATATGATGCCTACCATAGGGATGTATGAAAATCATGGCATACTCACAGATATTAAGAACTTAATATCCACTATGATGTATCTCAACAATTTCAGGATATCAACCTTATGATAAAAAATTGTTTTAAGAGATATGCACTATCATGACATGTTCACAGATATCAACCATATGATATCTATCATGATAGATTGTAGAGTTATTGTAAAGTCGCCACCTTCCAATAACTACTAGAAATACAAGTGATTATCTTTAAGATGTCGTCACTTCTTAATGATGTACACAGGTGCCCATAATGACAGAAAGAGTTTATATTAAACATCTTTAGAATATATTAGTACAATAATAATGCCGAGACTCAAAACTTGGAATTTACATATCAACCATACCAAGCTTACCTCTGAAGTGTTCTACCTTTGTTTTGGCGAGAGGCTTGGTGAGAATGTCTGCTGTTTGATCTTCAGTACTAATATATCTCAACTGAATTACTTTCTCTCCACCATGTCTCTAACATAGTGATAAGGTATTTCAATATGTTTGGATCTGTCATGAAATACTGGGTTTATTGAAAGCTTTATATAACTCTGGTTATCACAATGGATGATAGTAGGATCTAAGGATTGACCAAAACAATCCTACAAGGAGTTTTCTCAGCCATAGTGCTTCTCGTGCTCCCATAGATCCCACAATGTACTCTACTTCTGTGGAGCTCTGAGCAACTGAAGATCGCTTTCTGCTAAACCAGGATATCATAGCTGATTGTAATATCTCGGATATTTTTTTTTGTTTTTTAAGACCAATAATGATCATCAACCAACAGATAACCTGTTAAGGTTAGAAAACATAAACTCAAAGCTTGCTGAAAAATGCAACCCTTCCACTTTCTGATCACCAAGTGCCCAACATGGGAAGGTGAGAGCATACGATGAGTAGGGGATCGTTAGATCTCAAATTTGCTGAAAAGATAAAGTGAATACAATACTTGTGAAAGTATTGTAATTTCCAATTTAATGAACAGGTTATATGCAGGATGGTGTATTTTAATTTTGATATTATGGCTATGACACTAATATTGCTATCTTTCTTTTACTGCAGGTTAGGAGGATGAACATGTATCGATTTCAATGTCATCTCCTTTGGTTTGAATGATGTATAAGTAGTAGGATTGCCACGATCAAGTGGCACCTTGATCGGACATGTCTTTTAGACATGTCCGACCAAGATGTCACTTGGTCGTGACCCTTTCTTAACATTAACAGATCCATAACTAATCGGTGCTTCAAACATTAATGTATCGGTATAATGATAACAGTGCTTATACCCGATAATGAATCGTTTAATGCTTATGAACATACCCGATGGTGAATCGGTATCTCTGTTAATGATAACAGCACTTATAAACACATCCGATCATGAATCGGTATTTGCTAATTGTTTCAGATAAGACATACCCGATAATGAATCAGTATCAAAGCATATAATATAAAGTAAACAGTAACAATTACGGTTAGCATTATATGCTATCGGGTTAATACCCCGATAGCATATTAATGCCGATTCATATATGAATCAACATTAATATGCTATCGGGTTAGTAGCCCGATAACCCTTTAGATTGACGCTTAACATAGTTAAGTAGATCGTCAATCTAATCCGTCATTATCCAATATCAATAGCATAATTATGATCAATGTTATAGTCTGATAAACATAAAGTATGAATAAGTAAACTAATAATAGAGTAGAGAGTAGGAGAGTCTTATCTTGCAGAAGCTACTAATGCGTTAACACTCCCTCTTAGCTTTTGGAAGATAGATAAAGTAACCTGCATCACATTTCTTTTCATAATGTAAGTCTCCAAGAATATATATCATCTATACATATGATATGAAGTATCATCAGGACATAGGATACAAATATAAGATTTTACTCTAAGTATGTATCACCCAATCATGTGATATAAAGGATTCATCATTTTATTATAATAAAATATCACCTAGACACGTGATATTAGTATTGCCAAAACACGCAACACTGAGGATAAACATATGAGGATAGTTAAATTCTCATATTATCCATATTGTGATATGTGCACAAACATTTTATTCAAATGTTTTATCACAACACCATCATGGCACATCCATGACATACCAGAGATCCAACATGATAACTGGTTTGAGAATCATAAGATCGTCACCTTATGATGTCTGCATACAAGTGTTCATAATCTGAGAAATCATCACCTCTTAGATATGAACATAGGGGGTAAAACCCATAATGTCTCAACATGACAAAAGAAGTTTACATTTTCAACATCTTATTTACAAAGCATATTACCTTTCTATCATACCTAAACCTTTTCTGAAGTGATCAACCTTCACTCTGAAAAGTGGTTTGGTCAGAATATCTACAGTCTGATCTCCCGTACTAACATATTTTAATTTGATCACATTTTTGTCTACCATGTCTCGTACATAATCGTATGGGATCTCAATATATTTGGATCTATCATGGAATACTGGATTCACTGAAAGTTTTATGCAACTCTGACTGTCGCAATGGATGATTGTAGGTTTCATCGGATTACCAAACAATCCCACAAGCAACTTTCTAAGCCACACTGCTTCTTGGGCGGCCATGGAGGCTGCAATGTATTCGGCCTCGGTGGAACTTTGCGCTACAAAAGACTGCTTTCTGCTGATCCAGGATATCATGGCTGATCCCAAACTGAAGCAGCACCCAGAGGTGCTTTTCCGATAAGTCACACTTCCAGTCCAATCTAAATCTGAGAATCCGTGTAGATTAAGATCAATTTTCTTATACTTGAGACCAAGGTTTAAGGTGCCTTGTAGATATCTCATAATGTGTTTTACTGCTACCAAGTGTATCTCCTTTGGCTCACACATAAACTGACTCAAGGCATTTACTGCATAGCATATATCTGGTCTTGTATTTACCAGATACATAAGAGACCCAATCATTTGCCTGTATAGAGTGGGGTCAGTAGAAGGTGATTCTGTTGCTGCTTCTTTGAGTTTATGAAGATTGGTCTCCATTGGAGAGGTCATAGGTCTGCAGTTGAGCGTTCCAAATCTCTTCAGAATGTCTAATGTATACTTGCCTTGGTTTAGAACAATGTTATCAAGATTCTGCCATACTTCCAACCCTAGGAAATAATGAAGGAATCTCAAGTCCATATCAAATTCTTTGATAGCTCTTTCTTGCATTGATCTATAAGGTGATCTTCTCTAGAGATTAATAAGTCATCAACATATAAAATTATTATTAGCATATCACCTTTATTCTGTTTGTAGTAGAGATTAGGATCTGCATCATTTTTAGAGAAGCCTAGTTTTGATAGATATGTGTCAATTCTTTCATACCAGACCCTAGGAGCCTGTTTGAGCCAATATAGAGCTTTCTTGAGTCTGCACACATGAGACTCTGCATGATGGATCTCAAACCCCTCAAGTTGCTCTAGGTATACTTCTTCAGATATCTCTCCATTAAGAAAAGTTGTCTTTATATCCATTTGATGTACCTTCCATCCCTTAGCTGCTGCAATGGCTAGTACTGCCCTGATTGAGGTATATCTGGCTATAGGAGCAAATGTTTCTTCATAGTCTATTCTTTCCTTTTGAGAGAATCCTCTGGCTACAAATCTTGCCTTATATTTTTCAATGTTGCCATCTGCTGCATGTTTGATCTTAAAAAGCCATTTAGAAGAAACAACAGACTTCTTAGTTGGCCTAGGAACAATTTCCCATACATCATTTTTCATTATGGATTGATACTCTTCAGACATAGCATCCTTCCATACTTGATGTTTAAGTTCATCTGTCACATTGTCAGATTCGTTTTAGATAGATCATTCATAAGAGCAACATAGCTAGTAAATTTATTAGGTCGTTTGCTTTCTCTGAAGGTTCCAGAAGGAGCAGCAAACCTTTAAGCTTCTTCTACTGTTTTGGTGGCCCATAGTGGTCTTTTCTTGAGATTTCTAGGTGAGTTTTCATTTTCATTTTCAGTTTCATCTAGATTCTCCCTCTGAAACTCAGGAGCAGGATTTTCATATAAGTTAGAGGTGGGTACATAGATTTCAGGTTCTATGAAGTTCTAAGCTCTTTTGAAAGCTAGATCCTCTTCAAATATTACATCCCTACTTAGTTCAATATTTCTTTGACCAGGTACATAGATTTTGTAGGCTTCAGAGGTTTCACTATATCCTACAAGTAATCCTCTTTTTCCAGAAGGCTCTAGTTTTAGTCTCTTTTATTTAGGTATATGGATATAGACAGGGCATCCAAATATCCTAAGGTGGCTAATATCAGGCTTAATCTTAGTGAATACTTCTTCAGGAGTTTTGTCCTCAAGATGGGAGTGAGGGCACCTGTTCTGTATATATATAGCGGTGTTGGATGCTTCAGCCCAGAGATTTGTGTTAAGGTTTTGATCTAGGATCATGGCTTTGGCAGCTTCAACTATGGTCCTATTTTTCCTTTCCGCTACCCCATTTAATTGAGGGTTATAAGGTATAGTAAGCTCCCTCTTAATCCCATTATCTCTACAAAATTCTTTAAATGAATCTGATGTGTATTCTCCCCCATTGTTGGTTCTTAGGGTTTTAACTTTGTTTCCTGAGTGGTTTTCAATTAGTGATTTAAATTCTTTAAATCTAGAGAGGATCTCTTCTGATTCTTTACTTTTCAGAAAGTAGATCCAAGTCTTCCTAGAGTAGTCATCAACAAATATTACATAATACAAGAATCCCCCTAGAGAGGATACGAACATAGGTCCGCATACATCAGAATGAACTAATTCTAGAATTTTGCTAGTTTTCCTAGTATTATTTTGGAATGCACCTTTGGTATTCTTACCTAGGGCACATCCTTTGCATGCCCCTGAATGATCTTGCTTTAACTTGGGTAGACCTGTGACAAGGTTTCCCATCGAAGATAAAGCCCTAAAATTCATATGACCTAATCTTCTATGCCAAACTTCATTTGCATTAGTGGCTTCATGGATTAGGGCTAGATTAGGTTCCGTGCACAGTTCATACAAATAGCCCCATCTCTGTCCAATGGTCTTTGCCTTCTTGATGGAGGAGTTCTTTGGCCAAGCCAATACTTTGTTGTCCATGAATGTCACTCTGTATCCGTTATCTTCTAGTGCTGATATAGAGACTAGATTTCTTTTGATGCCAGGAACATATAGTACTCCTTCAAGCCGCAGGGTTATGCCTGTCTTCAATTTGATGGTGCAGGTTCCTACTCCTCTGACTGGATGTGTGGAGTCATCTCCGATGGTTACGTCCTCATCACTCTCCTCTGTCATGGAATCAAGTACTTCTCTAAACCCAGTGATGTGCCTGGATGAACCACTATCAATCACCCATGAGTTGATTTTGTTAGAAGTTTGACTTGTGAGTGTTGAGTAGAATACATATTTCCCGGATTCATCTTCCCCTTTAGTCTTTCCTACTTTAACAAATGTAGCATGTTTCTTTGTTCTTTCTGGGCATTTTGCAACGAAGTGTCCGAACTGATCACATTTGTAACATTGAATGTGAGATAAGTCCTTCTTTGAAGTATTCTTGCCTTGACGACCTTTTCTCTTTCTAAACTGCCTTTTCTTGTTATGCTTGGTGGAGTTGGTGTTTAGAACTTGTAGATCTTCATCTATATTCTTGTGTTTCATTCCCATCTTGTTCAATCTTGATTCTTCTTGGAGACAATCATCCCTTAATCTTTCAAACTTGGGATATTTGGACCTTGCACTGATGCCTTGGACGAATGTGCTCCATCCACTAGGCAACCCATCTAAAGCAATGAGTGTTAACTCTTTGCTTTGGATCTCATAGTCCAGAGTTACAAGTTCATCTTTTAGAACTGATATCCACATAAAGTAGGCGTTGATTGTCTCCCCTTTGTTCATCGTGATGTGATTTATTTCTCGTTTTAATGCTAGAGTTCGACTTGCATTCGATATCTCAAATGTGCTTTCAAGAGCTTTGAACATTTTATAGGTTGTCTGATATTTTCTTATGATGGGCATTATGTTGTTTCTCACCCCATCAACTATTATTTTTATTGCCTTTTCATTTCCCTCAATCCATGCTGATTTGTCAGGTTCATTTTCGGGTTGATCATTTTTGGTTTGAACAAACGAATCCACTTTGTTCTCCTTTAAGATCATTTGAATTCTGAATTTCCAGGCTGAAAATTCATCGCCACCTCTGAGTCTGTCTTCGAATCTAATAGCACTGGCCATTTGAAGAAATGTGATGTAGTATATAAACTTGTTCTTAAATTTGTTTCATGAAATTAAATAGCCTCAAGTTCGGTCAACATGGCTCCGATACCATGTAAAAGTATTGTAATTTCTAATTTAATTAACACATTATATGCAGGATGGTGTATTTTAATTTTGATATTATGGCTATGACACTACTGTTGCTATCTTTCTTTTACTGCAGGTTAGGAGGATGAACATGTATCGATTTCAATGTCATCTCCTTTGGTTTGAATGATGTATAAGTAGTAGGATTGCCACGATCAAGTGGCACCTTGATCGGACATGTCTTTTAGACATGTCCGACCAAGATGTCACTTGGTCGTGACCCTTTCTTAACATTAACCGATCCATAACTAATCGGTGCTTCAAACATTAATGTATCGGTATGATGATAACAGTGCTTATACCCGATAATGAATCGTTTAATGCTTATGAACATACCCGATGGTGAATCGGTATCTCTGTTAATGATAACAACACTTATAAACACATCCGATCATGAATCGGTATTTGCTAATTGTTTCAGATAAGACATACCCGATAATGAATCGGTATCAAAGCATATAATATAAAGTAAACAGTAACAATTACGGTTAGCATTATATGCTATCAGGTTAATACCCCGATAGCATATTAATGCCGATTCATATATGAATCAACATTAATATGCTATCGGGTTAGTAGCCCGATAGCCCTTTAGATTGACGCTTAACATAGTTAAGTAGATCGTCAATCTAATCCGTCATTATCCAATATCAATAGCATAATTATGATCAATGTTATAGTCTGATAAACATAAAGCATGAATAGGTAAAGTAATAACAGAGTAGAGAGTTAGGAAAGTCTTATCTTGCAGAAGCTACTAATGCATTAACAATACTGGGTGGCAAGCCAGCCCCTTCCTCTTATCCAGCGGGAAAGCAAGAAACTTGGCAGTGAACCAGCCAAGAGAAACATACAGCAAACACAAATTACTCAACCACGGTATTTCAGCGGGAGGACTGAATTACAAAAACTCAACTCGACCGCTTATGCAGTGGGAGGACCATTACAACCAATCATCACTCGACCGCTTATGCAGTGGGAGGACTGAATTACAATTTAATTGATATAGGCAGCAAGCCAGCCTCTTCCACTTTTCAGCGGGATGAGAGTTTACAAGCCAGAATGGGTTAGTAGTAATGCCGAACATCAAAGATAATAAACGTGAAATTCTGCTAACATCAAAACTGTAGGTTGGAAATGCATAACCAGCAGCCTATGAACCCACTAAAACACTCATATCTCTCTCAAAACTCACCCAATTCACTCCAAAATAGTTCTAAACCAACACTATACCAGCAATGATGAAAACAAACCCAAAGGAAGCTATCAAAACACCCTCATTTATTTGGCACACATCCCAATGCACTCCCTAAACCCAACGCCTAACCAGAGAAATTCGATTTACTCTAATAAATTCAGTGCTCAATAAAATGGGCCACAAACTTACAGAATGTATTGCTAGTAGCAGTAAAGATGAATGAGCTGGTACCCAGAATGATAGAATCGCCAGCCCAAGAGGTATGAGCAAAATACAATTTTAGCAACTCCGCGAACAGCAACCAGAAAACACTCCAATCCCACACAAACACTTCACAATCTGCAAAACTCACTCACCAACAACACTGGAAACACCAGGACACAGCTAGGTACTATCTTCCAAGTACGAAACTGAGATTTAGCTAGGAAGCCACACTTAGAAGCTCAGATTTTTCAGTCGCCAAACCGGTAGCATAACAATGCAATTTTCATAAGATAACAAAATGAGAGCCCAAGGCTCTTATTTATAACTTCTTACTCCACCAAATTTAAATGCAAATGCTCACACATACGGCCCAATTCATCCTTCCCATTTGCATTTCATTTACCCAAGTGGACCCCAAGGATGGCGCCATACTTCAAGTCAAACTTCACGCCAAGCAAGCAAGGACCATGATTTTTGACTTAGCAAATACTTTGTTGAATAAAACAACATCTCCCATTTTAATATTGGCGTCCCCCTTCCAAACATAATCAATTCGCCTAGCACTTAGGAGACATCATGTTATGCGCAATTTCCAAATTCATTAATCAGTAGTAAAAATAATCAAATTAATTAAATATTAAACCTTAGGATAAGGAAATAATATTTAATTACATCACTTATGACTCCAATACTGATTATTAACAAAAACCAGGATGAAGTTGAGCAAGGAAGACCATTGAACTGCTGCAGGATCAGGACCCTGTCCACTGCCAAAAATAGAAACATTCCATACTACCACTTATTAAAAATAGTAAGTCATGAACTACTACTCCGAAAAGCATGATCTTCGCACCCAGTGACAGAGCATGGAGAGCTTAGTAGGACAGTATCACCAAAACAGCCAACCCTTGACTTACTAAAAATAGTAAGTTCTCACCTCATTAATGTTTGACCCTCATTCTTCATTCCACATAGCCTACGGGTCTCAGAACTAGGCCAATGGACCACTAGAAGTACATCAACGAGAAGGGGACATTGCACTGATCCTAAACTGAAGCAACACCCTGATGTGCTTTTATGATCTACCACACTTCTAGCCCAATCTAAGTCTGTATATCCGCATAAGTTTAGATCTATATTTTTTATATGTTAAGCCATATCCAATTGTTCCACGAATATATCTCAAGATGTGTTTTGCTTCAACTATATGTAACTGCTTTGGTTCACACATGAACTGATTGAGTGCATTCACAACATAACAAATATCTGGTCTAGCATTGACCAAGTACATCAATGATCCAATCATCTGCCTGTAGAGGGTGGAATTTGTTGATTTAGAACTTGCAGTTGCCTCTCTTAACTTGTGTAAGTTTGTTTCCATGGGAGTGGACATAGACTTACAATCCATCATTCCAAACCTTTTTAGAATGTCAATAGTGTATTTCCCTTGATTTAGAATGATCTCATTAGTTTGCTGCCATACTTCTAAACCGAGAAAATAGTGTAGAAGCCCTAAGTCCTTCATATCAAATTCAGCTGCAAGTTCTTGTTTACATTTGATGATGAGATGCTCTTCGCCTGTTATTAACAAGTCATCAACATAAAGGATAAGAATTAACATATCTCCATTTATTACCTTGAAGTAAAGGTTCGGATCTGCATCATTCTTTGAGAAGCCAAGTCCTGATAGATAGTGATCTATCCTTTCATACCAAGCCCGAGGAGCCTGTTTGAGCCCATATAAGGCTTTCTTCAATTTGCAAACATGAGAATGTTGTCCATGCACTACAAATCCTTCAGATCGTTCTAGATAGACTTCCTCCTCTATTACACTGTTAAGAAATGCAGTTTTTACATCCATTTGATGGATTTTCCATCCTTTAGATGCAACAATAGCAATCACAGCTCTGATAGAAGTGTATCGGGCAACAGGAGCAAATGTTTCTTCATAATCAATTCCCTCTTTCTGAGAGAAACCTCTGGCGACAAACTTTGCTTTGTATTTTTCAATACTTCCATCCGCAACATGTTTGATTTTGAAAAACCAGTTAGAAGACACTACCGATTTGTTCTTAGGCCTAGGCACAATGTCCTAGACATCATTCTTGAGAATAGACTTATACTCTTCTGTCATGGCTTCTTTCCAAGCTTGATGATGGAAGGCTTCCTCAACAATAGAAGGTTTTGAATTTATGATTTCACTCATTAGAGCAATGTAGCTAGAGAATCTATTAGGTCTTTTACTTTCCTTGAAAGTTCCTTTTGGAGCTGCATAATTTTCAGCCTCCTCAATCATCTTCTTGGCCCATAGTGGTCTTTTCTTAGTCACATTAGTGTCCCTAGGTTCAACCATATAGTCCATAGGTTCAATGTGATTGTTGCCTTCAATTGATTCGTGAGTCTCACTCTGAATCTCAGAGTGATCCTTTTCACTATATTGAGGGGATTCATCTTTTGTTTCATTAACATCCTTAGATCTTTTGAATGCAACATCCTCTTCAAATATTACATCCCTACTTAGTTCAATTTGTTTTTGACCTGGAATATAGACCCTATAGGCTTTAGAAGTTTCACTATACCCAACAAAGATTCCCTTTTTCCTAGAGGGTTCTAATTTAGATCTTTTTTCTTTAGGGACGTGAATGTAAATAGGACAGCCAAAAATTCTTAAGTGACCTATGTTTGGTTTGATTCCAGTGAATGCTTCTTCATGAGTTTTGTTATCAAGAAAGGAATGTGAACATCTATTTTGGATATACACAGCAACACTAGAAGCTTCAGCCCAGAATGAGGTATGAAAGTTTTGGTCATGCATCATGGCTTTGGCTGCTTCTACTATAGTTCCATTTTTCCTTTCTGCTACCCCATTTTGTTGAGGGTTGTAAGGAACAGTGAACTCCCTCTTAATCCCAATATTATTACAAATTTTTTTAAAGTTTTTCAGAGATGTATTCCCCCCCCCCCCATTATTTGATCTAAGAGTCTTTATACTTTTACTTGATATATTTTTTACTAAAGCCTTGAATTCCTTAAACTTTTTAAGGACTTCATCAAACTTTTTACACTTTAGAAAATATATCCATGTCTTCCTAGAATAATCATCTACAAAAATAACATAATACAAAAATCCTCCTAAAGAGGGTACTAACATAGGTCCACATAAATTAGAATGAACAATTTCTAATACATTTTTAGATTTACTTTCCGTAAGGCACAACCTTTGCAGATTCCTTCATGTTCTTGAGTCAGCTTAGGTATCCCTGTCACCATTTTCTCTATAGAGGGTAGAGCACGAAAATGAAGATGCCCTAATCTTCTATGCCATAATTCACAAGTGTTAGAAGATTCATGAATAAGTGCTTGTGAAGGAGAGATGCAAAGTTTGTATAGGCACCCATGTCGAACTCCAATGGTGTGAGCCTTCTTGATGTTTGAGTTCTTAGGCCAGGCCAAGACTTTTCCATCCATGAAGGTGATTCTATATCCTTTGTCTTCAAGAGATGATATTGAGATTAGGTTGTGTTTGATGCCTGGCACAAATAGTACCCCTGTTAATTGAAGGGCAATGCCTGATTTTAGTTGAATGGTACAAGTTCCAATCCCATTCACTGGGTAGTTTGAATCATCCCCAAATGTGACTTCCTCATCAGATTCTTCTATCATAGTGTCTAAGTGCTCTATGAACCCTGTTATATGCCGAGATGCCCCACTGTCTATTACCCAGGTGTTAAGGCTGGTTGATACTTGACTGGATAGAGTAGAGTAGAATACAAGTCTTTCAGAGTTTGTGTTGGGCTCACTGACTTTAGCAATTGAGGTTTGAGGCTTAGGTCTGTCAGGACACTTTACAACAATGTGACCATATTTATCACATCTAAAGCATTGTACTTTAGATAGGTCCCTCTTCCTTTTGAAAGATTGCTTCCTAGTTGAGTCCTTACCTCTCCTCTTCTTGAAGTTATTCCTCTTTCCTCTTTTGCGAGAGTGAGAGTTTAGGGCTTGCAATTCTTCATTTTGGGAGTTAATTCCAGTCCCTCTAGTGATCAATTTGGATTCTTCTTGTATACAATTAGTCTTCAATCGATCAAATTTGGGGAGTTTGGATCGGGCACTAATTCCTTGAATAAACGATTCCCAAGAAGTAGGAAGTCCGTTGAGTGCTAGCATAGTCAACTCCTTGCTATTGAATGTGTGACCAATAGTAGATAATTGGTTTCTTAGCTCCGTTATCCTCATGAAATATGAAGTGATAGTTTCACTTTGGTTCATTTTGATGTGGTGTAGTTGTTGTTTTAGAGCAAGAACCCTACTAGTGTTATTTATCTCAAACATGTTCTCTAGTGTTGAAAACATTAGATAAGCAGTATCTAATTTTGAGATAATAGGAACAATGTGATCTTTTACTCCATCCACCAATAGTTTCATAGCTTTATTATTATTTCTTGTCCATAGGAGTTTTTCGTCGTCTTGTCCATAGCTTTATTATTATTTCTTTAACAACATTTTGCACTTTACACAATCTTGCCCCTAAAACTCAGTCTTGATGCTCCACCATGGGTTCCAGACATGAAACATGATTCCGTGACTTGATTGCATACTAAGGACAAGACATAACCTTCTCAAAAGCATAAGGTAAAAACTGTCACCAATCTACAACAAAACGTGGCAATGGGGCGTGTATGTTTGCAACATAACAGTTGGCATAAATAATAATATTCTGAAGAGGCATCTTAGTCATGAAAAGGCATACGATGGGCAAAGGGGCATTTCTCTTTGCAACGGGCACCGCTTTGAAAAGAGTCATCACCTTCCATCCCCGATGGAGAGGTATAAAAGAACAACACCAAGCAATCCAGTAAAGCATCGAAGAAGAGAGAATAAGCAGCGATCAAAGAAGAGATCTGCAGCCTCACCATTAATAAATTAGACAGCAGTTGACATACTGCCCAATGTTTTGGTATGAAGTATAATGCATGGCATTCTAATTGACTGAATTGATATTTATCTTCCATTTGATAGGAAGTAGAATATTACTTAGATAACACATTGCTACTGTTATGTATATTTTTATATATTGTTATTCTTGCTATGATTCTGCCTATGCATGATAGAATAGATTTAACGATTCCCTTAAAGTTACCGTCCAACCGGCCATCCCATTTTGGAGGGGAGATAGTGCATATGAGGAATGCAAGTAGCTAGGAAGCCATTCCGCTAGAGACACCCCAAGTGGGGCTAGGAAGCTGAATGATGGTTGTCATTCCGTGCTCCTGGGCTGGATTTGGGGCTAGGAAGCTGAATGATTGTTGTCATTCCGTGCTCCTGGGCTGGATGGAATGACTCGAAGCGCCTTGTATGATTCCCCGAGTGGCGCCCCATAATGAGGATGGGTTGTTTGGGTAGAACCTTTAAGGAATCCCATATGTACATTCTGAATATTATAATAGTGATTAGAATTTTATTTGTAAGAGTGTTGGAATATATGTTTATTATACTTTTGATAACTAACCTGGTTGCAAGCTCTAAATCAAGGTATTGAGTTGACAATTTACATTTCCCAACATCATCCACACCTCATTTAGGAATTCTAGGGCAAATTGAGTTAAATGCCAGTAGTGGACATTACAATTTCTGCTACCCTGAACATGTCATCTTAGCTGCCTTTGGTATTCTTCGAAATGATTCGTTCCACTTCTTTCACCCTCTTCTTACCCCTGCCCTTCTCGCTGTTCACAGCTTTTGTCATTTTCCAACCTATTCTCTTGGATAGAGCATACGTGGAGAGTAGTGGAGCTAAAAGTAATCTTGATAGGAGGGGTGGTAGCTTGGTGCATTCAAGTGAATGTCCTTTCTTCACCCTTCTTGAATGTCGTGAAAGTTTGCCATCATTGTATAAAATGGAGGTTAAGGCACTTCTTTCTGAAACTTTCAAGCTCACATTGCCATAAATAATTGATCAATATAACAATTGGAACATGATGAAAATATAAAACAATTATTGCTACTTCCACCATGCCAGGTGGCATCATTCCTTTCATTAACATTCAATATGTAGCATAACTTTCTATATTCACCTAGGTTGCATGTAATGTCCCCACTTTAGTCAGTTCCAGATGTTGAGGGGTTAGCCCATCATTTCAACCCTCATGGGCTAGCATAGTTGATTTGAGGGTCTTTTGGTCGCAGTTGCCTGTGCAGTGGGACATTAATCCGTGCCATTTCCTAGTCGTATTCGGGTCCAGGCCTTGGTATTTGTTATCTAGTTCGTTTTGAGGGACTTACTATTTACAGTAACTCAATGTTGAGGAGGAATTATTTCTGGCAGGGCACCTGGACTCATGGTCTACTTAGTGGTTGACTCCAAAATCTTAGTTGGCTTAGCAAAATGATTTAATTTGGACTTATTGATATTATTTATCATTAATAAAGACACTTTATTAATGATAAAGTTATTATAAAGTTATAATATAAGGTCATTTAATGAGTGGGGCCAATTGACTTCAAAAAGTCCATTAAATGAATATAATATAAGGTGGCCGATTTAATGCTTTTCCTAAGTCAATGCATATGGAACAAAAGCAAATGAATTTAATGATTTAAAAACTAAAAAGCAAGTGTTTTCCACGTGAGTTATAAATAAGGCAAAAAGGACAAGTCGACCTGTTGGTGTGTGTTTTATCATTTACCGAACATTAGAATAAAATATCGAAGGATACTCTACCCTCTCTTGAACAAAATAATTACATGTGCCAAGATTGCGAGAAAGACCACACATCGACTCCAAGGTTTATATGTGTGAACAGGCGACTTTGTGTTGGATAGCTACCTTGGTTATGTATGCTGAAATACAAGGGGGACTTACGCTTGGCTTGTTCAATTCACAATGAAGATCCATCGTTTGGATTTTGAATCATGGACTTTAAGAAAATTGAAAAGGAGATAAGGGTTAAGAGGTTCTAATCTATTCCTAAGAATTCAAGAGATGGTATTGACTAGGTGAACCCAATAACAACACTTTGCTTCACCACGCTAAGGCAACTACACAAAGTGAGTGCAATCTTCAAGGGATGTGCTTATGATTTTCACGTCATGAATAACTACCATCAAATCGAACAATATTCATCCAGATAGAAGTTAAGCATCCACAAAGTAAGCTCAGACTAACTTTACACAATGAACAAAAATCATCTGTTCATCAAAAGTATGAGCAGAAGATTCACCATAAATCAATACTTATCAGATCTTGCATTCGTCTAACATACATGAAATAAAATCTAAACTATGATGAGGGATAAGAACCATGCAAACTCCAAAATAAGAGAAGTAATCACCATCGATTTGAAGAATGCATTACTTATTACTTTGGTAGTCGTAAACAACAATTTGCTTATCTTAACATGTTTTGCAACATGCTCCCATGATTTACAAATAAGCGGCGAACTCAATTTATAGGCTCCCCAATTATAATTCAATGGCCAAGATTGATTTCAAATCAACGGTTGGGTTTACAAAAATAAAACCCTAATCAAGGTTTGCTACAACTAGCTACCCCTTGACCAATGAGAAAATTACATTTGAGTCCTTGCTAAATATAAACCAATAATAAAATAGAAGGTTGTTGCTTTGTGAAGTGTGCCTTCTAGAAGCTTTTGGATAAGTCAAGTTCATTGAACCTGGGCATGCTAACTGGGAACAATCTGACTGTTCCTTGAATTCTCCAATTTGTGTTGAGAAATTCTCCATGTATGGAAATTTGTTTGGAATACTCTTCTTGCCACCATTTGATTCTAATTGGGAGCTTGTCTTAATTCTTCAGGAGATGAAATCCTTCAAGAAACTGCCCTGATTGCTTCAATAGGTCTGGGATTGTAAATGAAATCCTCCAAGAAGTTTGGAATTTCTTTCTATATTTTTGCCAAGTCTGAAGACTTTCCTTTCTTGATGCCTTGAAATTCTTTCATGTGCCTCGAATTTGGAGAAGAACTCCCCTGTGCCTATGCCACAATGGAGGAAATTGGAACTTTCTCTGTGAAGTATTTTTCATACTTAGCCAAATTTTGGCTTTTCAATTTCATTTTGTGACACCTTCATGTGAACCTTCCAACACCTAGCCGAGATTTTGGCATCTCTATGCTCGAATGAACTTTGCCTGTGGATTTGCCCTCAATTCTGAATTTGGCTTGTGCTAAGTAGGACAAACTCCACCCCCAGACAAGGATTTTATTCATTTCTTCTTTACTTTTCCTCTTTATTCTTCTTCTTTCTTCATGTTTTCTTTCCAACACTTAGTCGGACTTCAACTTGTGTCTGTAATGTCCCCTTCTCCGCAGTGATTAGTTATGTTGGCCATTAGCCTAGTTCGGAGGCCCGTAGGCTAGTTAGGGGCAGAAATTAGGGTTTCCTGTTTTCTAGGAGGATTCTTTGGTGTTTTCAGGGGCTATATGTGGGAGTTTGACAGCTTGGATTCTGGATTGCTTCTGGGTTTTCAGAGAGCTTCAGGACGGTTTGACATGCATCTGCATCGGGTGACTTTTACAAGACTTACTATTTTTAGTAAGTGCGACGATTACTCAGAATGTGGTTAAAATCACTTTGGAAACACTATTTTTAGCAGTATGCTATTTTTAGTAAGTACTATTTTTAGCAGTTCTATTTTTAGCAGAATGTCAGCAGGCTTGTTCAGATGGCTATTTTCGATAGGTCAGTTTGAGCAGTTGGTCTTCCCTCATTTTTTGGTGCTTTTCTTGGCAAGGGTTCCTCAGCTCAGTTTAGTGACTATTTCTGGTAGGGCAATTCTCTCAGCTTGTTGAGTTGATTGTTATTTCATTTCTAGTCCTCCCACTGCATAAGCGGTAGAGTGATTGTTCTTCAGTTCTTGCATCATCCCTAGCTGCTTTACCGCCAAGTGATTTTTAATATTCTCCATATCCTATTGAAAAGTGGAAGGGGCTGGCTTGCCGCCCAAGCATTGTATTATTTCCAGTTATTTGAAGCTAACGATCCCCTCAACACCGTATGCTCTCACCTTCCCATATTGGGCACTTGGTGATCAGAAAGTGGAAGGGTTACAGTTTCAGCATTATTGTATCTTCATTTACTAACCTTAACAGGTTCTTGTTGTGATTGTAATTGGAAATAAATTGAAAAAAATTGTGGAGATATTACAGTGTCGGACGTTGTGCAACTTGGCTGGGCGGACGTCACAACTGATTGGACATATCCAAACCTTGGGCGAGAGTTTTGGCAGGCTCTTCGGACAATCCAAGGTGGACTTGGCAGTTGATTGGACATCTCCCCTTGGGCGGACTTCGCAGTTGATCGGACAGTCCAAGGTAGACTTGGCAGTTGGTCGGACATCTAAGGCGGACTTGGTAGTTGGTCGGACATCTAAGGCGGACTTGGCAGTTGATCGAACATCTCCCCTTGGGTGGACTTCGCAGTTGATTGGACAATCCAAGGCGGACTTGGCAGTTGATCTGCCATGTTGCCTATCTGAAATATCTGGAACAAAACCCTAGCCTAGATATTTTACCCTGCTTTTTAGACTTGGAGATGCAATTTTTTTTATTCTGAAGACATGAATGCTAACCCCATGACCTGTGGGACCCAATCCTAGCTCTACTTTCAAAAAAGCAGAAAAAAGCAAAAAGTAGGCCAAAAAAGATGCTTCCCGGATTGGTCCCAAAGTGCCAAAAATAAAAAAGCAAAAAAAACAAAAAAACAGAATTCCTTCAAAATAGGACGGTGTTAGAATTGACCCTAAGCAATTGTGATCTTCGTCCTTCGGGCCTTCCAAGCATCTTGACTATGTCCAGACACAATTCTGAGCATGATTCCTCCATTTGACCCGGGACAACTCTCAAAAACTCCGTTGTTGCAAAAAGACTGGTGATTAGCAGTTGCAATGCCAAGGCAAAACCCTAAAAAGAAAAAAAAAGCGGGTGTCACCATTTGCAATGGGGCGATGTGTGAAAAGGTCACATGACCTGATTATTTTTTATGAGCATTTGATATTGTTCTCCGTGAAGATCTTTCTTGAGATTGGTGCAACATTTTCCAAGGGTTTTCAGTAACTTTGAGGAATGTACATTCTTCAGAGCTTTCAGCATTTGAGGGGGTGGAAGACCCACTGATATTTGCTAATTTGGATGGCTTAATTCAGAGTCATCATTGTGCCAAAACGTTGAAGGGTTACAGGAATTTTGTGTGCAAATCGAGGTGAATTGCAGATCATTATCACAGCAGACCTGTGCATGAGTTTTGACAGCCAATTGGCAGGGTTAGACCAGTTTTTGAGCCAGCTGTACAACCTCTAGACCCCACGTGGTGTGTCAGCAGCTAGCCGTGAATGCCCAGGCTGAAGCGATTGGTTTTAGTGCTTCCATTTGTCCTGTCCTTGGGCGTTTGACGTTCTGGAAGGACCGGCTTGCATAAAATTAGAGGAATTGATCAATAACAGGGAGGGCGGCTACTTACAGGTTCTTTAATTGCTGCATATTTACCAGATTTTTCCTAAAGGAATAAAATATTCTATGTAATGTTATGATACGTTGCAAATAAGAAGGCATTCTCAGTTTACATTGCAATTTAGTTTATTTTCAGAATTATCTCCTGCATGCAAGCACAGTAGTTTTTCCTTCCAATCTTTTGCATTCTATATATATATTCAGAAAAACACAAAAAAGGCATATATTTTCAAAAAAACAAAACAAAGACAATACAAATCCAGCAAACATATGGCAAAACCCCAGCACAAAGGATCTGTAGAACAGTTTGGGTCAGTTTGAGCCTCCTGGGCTTATTACATTGCCAAATTGGCACATATACATACGTACTGGCATATTATATCTCTATTTGTAAACTGCCCCTTATTATGCAACTCCTGCTTTTTTCACTTGCAAATATTTCACCAGAAATGTCTGTACCTCATTTGGTAATCTACTTTCCCACAACTTGAAATGGCTTCCCTCCCTTTGTACCAGCTTAGCTGCCAAGTCTGCAACAAAACTCCCTATCCGCTTGATGTTTGTGAAGAGAATGTTTTCAAATTTACTTCCTATACCATTTTTTATTTTGAGAGGATGATGTCCAAGAGCCAGCTTTTGGATTTGTTGCTTCTCACAGGGTCAATGATTAACTTTGACTCCCCTCTCTGCCATGAGTTTTCTCCATCCTCTATGTAAGGCTTCCTCCAAACCCCATAACATTGCTCTCCCCTCTTCCATATTGTCGTATTTGAGTTGAAGTCGAAAACCACAATGAGAATAGGCTTTCCATTGGCATCCCTAAAAACACAACCCCTACTTGTTAGATGCAAGTTCCCTTTTGTGGCTCCATCGAAATTCATTTTAGCCCATCTAGGATCTAGTGGATGCTAAGTGATCTTGTCTTGTCAAGTGTTGGGATCTTTAGATTGGAGTTTGTGGAACCAAGTCAATTGTGTCCATGGCTCGAACCACTCCTTTCCTTAGGATCATTTTTCTAGTTTTTGGAGACCCAAATCTCTTTGATTTCTTGTAATGTGACCACAATTTTGTACTGAATTGTCCCACTTGCTTCTCTTTACTTTTAAAAATTATGTTTGATTCAACTTTCTCTTTGGTTACTTGTAAGGTGACCACACTTTTGTCTCAAAAAATTGTCCCACTTGCTCTAGGACGATGCTTGATTCTTTTCTTGCTGCCAAGGTGTTGGTGCCCAAAAACTACTGACTCCTTAAAAGGCATGTTGTTCTGTATGATATTCAGTGGCTATAGTATGTTTTTCCTTTAACTGACTACAAAAGATATTTGAAATGGCACAGGAACCAGGAAAAGCAGAAGAGGAATTTGCAAGATACAATTATACAGAAATTATGAAAAAGTTTCTATTGGGAACTTTGCCAGGAGGTTTGTTTTCTGTATCTACAGATCAAGGAATATTAGATACTCTTGAGACTCCAGCAACCCTTCCTTCTTGGATGACTGAGGAAGATATCCAATATTTTGCCAAAATGTTCGCCAAAACAGGCTTTACTGGTGGTTTGAACTACTATCGAGTGCTTGATTTGTATGCTCTCCAAACTTACATCTTTAGAATGTTAATTATGTACTAATTTTTTTTATTTTAGTGATATTCTCTACATTTTGTCAATTGATTGGCAGTTTTTATTTCTTTTATTTTTTTATTTCTCAAAAAGATAGATTATGAAGGAGCAGTTGAACTAATATATTATGGTCCATCCTAGGGCTTAACTGAATGAACATAAGCACGTTTTAAGGATGAGCTATACTGAATATGGT
The DNA here is from genome assembly GCF_030272615.1 of Cryptomeria japonica. Taxonomy (NCBI): domain Eukaryota; kingdom Viridiplantae; phylum Streptophyta; class Pinopsida; order Cupressales; family Cupressaceae; genus Cryptomeria; species Cryptomeria japonica. Next base: position 514,277,500 of record NC_081414.1, on the reverse strand, counting down.
TAATACCTTTTTCCCTAGATTTTCCATCTGTCTTAAAATAAAATAGAATACGGCTTGCAAAACATAATTTGAAAGATCAAATGTGGAAATATAAAGGTGAATGAAAATCCATGAGGTCAAAAATTATAATTCTTTGTATTAGATAGCATTCCTTTAATAATCTAAATATAACATTATATTGTCTCCACTAGATGAATATGTAGACCATGAACCAAAGGAAAAAACAGGTTATAAGATACTTCTAATATATGTTGTACATAGTTACTCAACATTCCTGCCCCCTTAAAGATCTTTGTTCCTAAAGCCATTAATAACTTTAGAGTTAAGTGTGCTAAGCCTAGAACGATATTAGGATGAATGACCTCAAGAGAAGAATTGGAGCTTGTAATATATGTTTGGAATCAAACCAATGACCACTAAGTCATGAAACATAGGTGGAATTGGCATGCTAGATGCTACAGCTTGCATGAATTAGAATGAGGATTCTTTATACCCCTCCATCCCCTAACATCTCATCTTCTTCAGCTATATTTCAAAATTGAATTTCAATTTACTAAAAGTTTGTATGCCATTGTTTTTCATTGTAAAATTTCTTTTTGTATCCTTCCAAGTAGAATATATCAGGTGCCTTAGAAAAGCAGCAATAGTGCGATTGTCATCAACTCCACTTTTTCATGTATGATGAATGTTGTGATCAATTATGTTTGTTTACTTATGTGCCTCTAGTTAAAAGCATCGTGCCAAGTCTCTTGGTTTAATTTTATATGATAGAAAATTGGGAGAAGTTACATCTTCAGTTTTCAATAAGAGATAATTTGTCCAGACTTCATTTTGAAACGTTTACTCTCTCAATAGGAATTGAAATAGACAATAATCTATAACACCTAATGTTGTGTAGAGGTCTTTCTATCTTGTTGAAACATAGTGGTGTTTGTATAAGATCTATTGAGATATGTGATCTTTACTCTGATAATGTGCTACTTTTGGTGCAGAGATTGGGAGCTTCTAGCCCCCTGGACTGGGGCAGAAATCACAGTTCCAACCAAATATATAGTTGGAGATAAAGACTTGGTATACAACACCCTTGGTACCAAAAACTATGTCCATGAGGGAGGCTTAAAGAAAAATGTTCCCTTCCTTGAGGAAATAGTTGTTATTAAAGATGGCCATCACTTCATCCAGCAAGAAAAATCGCATGAAATTTCTCAACACATTCTGGATTTCTTTGGAAAATTCAAATTGTCAGCCCTCTGAACTGCTGAATCTCTTCAAAATTGTAATCCATAAAAAATAAAAGTGTGATTGAAAACTTCAACTAGTTCATGTGCCTATGTTGTGTGTTGGCATGGTAATTGGTAGTATGGTGAATTTGTCACCAAAATGATTGTGTTTGTTATTATGGACCAAAATGTAAAACAAAATAAATGATTTAGTACATACTCTTCGGCACCAAACATCCATATGAAAAAAGAAATTCCTACAATTAAACAATCGTAATATTTATAAACCACACTTGTCTTGTCCTACGCCTGCAACTGTGGGAATAATTGTTTTCTCCAAACAAGTGTGTCTCATCATTAATGCCCTCTACCGTCAAGAAGTTTTCTGCTGAGATTTAGGCAAATCGTCATACTTGTGATGCAAGACATGGCAAATTGTCATCCTTTGTTCTAAGGTTAACCTTATTAATCATCCATGACCAGGTAATCCTTAACGAGAAAGTTTCTTATCTGATTTCAGGATGCTTCTTTCCATGAATGTGGATTTACGTTTTAGAATTCTCAGAGCAAAAGATAGAGATAATTTAATATGAGCTAGTGTTATATGAATCAATGCATTTGGCATAATGCATTGAAGTGCTGATTAAGGAGTCCAAGATCTATCTATATTTGTATTTCATGTGATTAGACTAAGTGGTGGGTGAAGTTTATTAACATACAATCAAAATATTACTAGAAGAGCAGTGGTTTATTATTGAAATATACGAGCGGCATGGACAGTAAATTAGTCTAAGCAAAATAGCTATGTTTGAGCGACTAGCAAATGAGATTGAACACTAACCTTGCATTATTGCTCACATGGGTATTTTTTTACCACTTCAAATTTCTTATTAATATTACGTTGTTTCTAATATAGGTTATTAACATTAGGTTTTTGATAACCAGCAGTTCATTAATAAGATTAGCAATAATTTGTTAGTGTTGGTAAAAGGATCTATTATGTCAAATCATATTACTTATCGGGGTCAAAACTCCTCTTCAAGATATTGAGGTTGCATTTTTTAAAGTCAAAATTATACACAACAATAAAACAGTGCATATCGCAATTGGTTTTTGACGTTTTAAAATTTTTAATTGCAAGTGGAAATCTAGAAAAATAGAACATGTATTGATTTATCGAATAAGAACAAGGTTTGATAAATATGTATGCAAAAGGGGCTCATTTACCAAGTGGAAAGACAAAGTTTCATAAATAAACACAACTGTGCAATGATAATAGATTTAATTGGAAGAACTTATAGCAAATTTTTAGAAAAGATAAAAAGGAAATTTAGGAAAAGTTGTTGCACCCAACCAAAAAAAATACATTCCCAATCACATTTTAACATAGAAAAAGATTGATGATAACATGACAAAAGATTTGAAATTCAAATATGATATTATTTTTTTCTTGAAAATCTTCAAGATTTAAAAATTACAAAGTTTTTATATTGTCTTTTTAAATTGTGAACTTTAAGACTTGAAATATATAAAACCCAATATTGTGCATAAAAGAAATATTTAAACACTACTTTTCAACTTAAATTTGACTTTTAAATAATTGTTAAAGATGTTTATATTGTTGAATCCTAGTCAATATCTCCTGCATCCATGTTGATGTTTGTTGTGACATTTTCACACATCACGCCATTGCAAATGGAGACACCCACTTTTTTTTCGCTTTCTAGGTTAGTTGTCTTAGCTTAGACGTTGGTAGTTGTCAAGTCCTTGCTACTAACCTCTTATTTGTAGTTGCTCAAGGCTCGATCAAGTCAATCTTTAGGATGAAATGAGAAGGCAACATTATCTTCAAATGGTTTCCCTTGTTCTAGAGCAATTCCAATTGTCATGACTAAGGATGAAATTCACGAGTTAAGAGGTGTTTCCAAGGATTAAGATCATTGAAGTCGCCTAGCTTAGGACAATTAGGGTTTGAGATGAGGGTTCGTATCAATTGTGTTGGAACATCAGGATCTAGTGCAAAGGAGTCTTAGATGGTCGAAGGATGAAGTATTGAATCAAGAATTATCTTAGAAATGAAAATTTGGCTAACTTAGTCTCATAATCCTCATGAAGCTTTGGATGCAAATGGATTGCAAAGATCCTCGAAGGAGTGGATTGCAAAACTAGTCAAGTGGTTGATCAAGCGTTGACTTGCAAAGGTGCCTCAAAAATCCGACTTGATGTTAAAGTTGCAATGGGATCAAGAAAAGTTGCCTTGATATGGAAACTTGCAATGGTGTCTTGAAATGCCACCCTAGTACTGAGTTGCAAAGGTCCTTGGAAAATCTGCCTTAAAGCTAACTTGCAATGATACCTCAAAATGTTGCCTTCAAGCTAATTTTGCAATGGTCTTCTAAATAGCCGCCAAGGTGTTAAGTTGCAGCACTCCCTTAAAATTCCGACTTGGTGCTTGAGTTGCAATGGTCTCTCAAAAAACTGCCTTGATCAACACTTGCAAAGGTGAGTTAGAATTTTGACTTGGTGATTAACTTGCAATGATCTCCCAACAATCCGCCATCAGCAAATGTTGCAATGGTCATCCAAATTTCTGTCATGAAGGCTAAGTTGCAATGACCCCCCATAAAGTTGCTTAAGATCAAAGATTGCAATGGTCATCTTAAAAGCCACCTAAGTATGAAGTTGCAAAGGTGATTGGAAAATATGCCTAGATCAATTAATTGCAATGGTGTCTTGAAATGTTGCCCTAGTATTGAGTTGCAAAGGCCCTTGGAAAATCTGCCTTGAAGCTAACTTGCAATGATCTTCCAAAATGCAAACTGAGGAGTAAGATACAAAGGTGTCTCAATATGTCGCCAAGGGTCCAAGTTGCAAAGAGGTTTCAAAATGATTGCCTCAAACAAATGTTGCAAAGGTGCTCTAAGATGCCGCCAAGGTGAATGAGTGCAAAGGTCTCCAAAAACACTGACTTGATGACAACTTGTAATGGTCTCTTAAAAAGTCGCCAAGATGTTTAATTGCAATGGGGTTTTGAAAAGCTGCCACTACATCAAACTTGCAATGGTGCCCCAAAATGTAGCCAAGTATATGACTTGCAATGGTCATCCAAATTCCCGCCTAAGATCAAAGATGCAATGGAGAAATCTGCCTCCAACCAAATCCTACAAAGGTGTTGACAAAAGCTGCCCAAGAGGTTGACCTGCAATGCTACTTCAAAAAGCCGATTTGATCAAAAGATACAAAGCTACCTCCAAAATCCGCATTGGTAGTAAGTTGCAAAGGTGGTTGATTTAGCCGATCCAAACAATGAACTTGCAAAGCTCCTCCAAATTGTCGCCTTCATCAAAACTTGCAAGGGTCTTCCAAATTGTCTTCCTGACCTTGAGTTGCAAAGATATCATGAAAAGCCGCCAAGTGAAGATAATGCAAAGGTGACTCTAAAATCCGACCTAATGTTGAAATGCAAAGGTCTCCCAAAATTTTGCCTAGAGAAAAGTTGTAAAGATCTTTCAAAATCCATCAAGGTTGCAAAACTAAAAGTCAAAATTCATGAGCAATGAAGAAGTCGACTCACCAAACAAAAGGCAAATTAAAATGTTTTGAGGGAAAGAAGATTTTAAGATTAAGTAGGAGGTATCCTTTCAAGGGATAAAAATTGGTGAAATCTTGTGCATCATCAAACCTATAACTAGCCAAAATCAGACATATGGGAGTGAAGGATAAGTGAAGTTACTATGTATTATATGCACTTGACACACTTTTGTTTGCTTTGCAGGCGATTAAATGAGGAATCGAGGATAAGTCAACATCAAGATCAAGCTCGAGTCATGCAAAGTAAAGATCAACACGAGGAAGTCAAGATCTTGGAGCATGAAGGAGACAACTTATTTGACAAAGAATTGTTTTACAATCTTGGATTCCCTTCAGGAATCCAAGAATCAAAGTTAGTACATTGAGGAGTCTAATCCAACCAACAGAGAATCCAAGAATCAAAGTCAGTACATTGAGGAGTCTAATCCAACCAAGTGCACCATTCATCAAAGTCATCATGCAGTCTACATCAAGCATGATCAAGGAAACATATAGTTTTAGAAGAGTTAATCAAAGTTTGCTAGATCATAACAATGCTTGTCATCATCAACACATTGAGCAAACTGAATAATGTTGGGTTGCTCAACATTCCTTCATGATGATGAATCAAGTCTACAAGCAAGATGAGATGACATCCTAGTCATCATTCCACCAATCAGAGAAGGTTCCACATCAACATGTCCAGATGCAATGAACCAAGCTCATCTATGGGGGCCAAACTCCATTGCACCTACCCTTGTTTTCTATTGGTTCACATTCAGTGTTGAACTTGAATGTAATTTTTTCATTGGCTAAGAAAAGTTTGTTGTAGTAAACCCTAATTAGGGTTTCCATTGTAAATCTTGCCCATTGATGGAGATTCAATCTTGGTCGTTCATTGTAATGAGCTCTCTTTATAAAGCTCAAGCTCTTCATTTGTAAAGGTTAATAGTAATAGAATAGTTGGTAGTTCAAGAATAGTTCCATAGCAGATAGTAATTAGAGTAGAAGTTAGATTAGGAGAAGACAAAGATTGTTGCCAAAACCTTGTTGTAAAGGACAATTGATTTCATTGAAGTTATGGTGAATTTGATTTGTTATTTCAACAACTTGCATGGTCTTTACTTAATTTACTTTCATGTTATTTAGACGAATGGAAGATCTTTGTGCATGATCAATGGTGAAACTCATAATCCACACCACTAGCCTCTTGTTGATTGTAAGTGTGCCTTGCGTGGTCAACTGGGACCTTTGAATGAGCTTAACTTCAATCTCTATTTGTACCTTGATATGCATCACCTTGATGGTATCTTTGTTATTGATAGTGATTCGAACATCATTTTTTACCTTCCTTAGAAGATCGCACTAAGCCTTGTAGTGTTGTTTGTTGATGGCGAAGCAAAGTTTAGTCGAATTTCACCTAATCATCCATCATCTCTTGCATTCTTGGGAGTAGCGTAGACTTCCTAAACCCATTTCTTTTCTGTTTTTTTTTTAATTCTCCCAGCGAGTAGTTAGGATCTAAGTTCTAGCAATTCAAGCACTCAACAATTCAACATAAGTCCCCATGTGATTCCAGCTTAATCACATTAAACCATCGAGCTTATCACACGTCATGACCCAACATTTAAGAACCCTGGAGTTATCTCAAGTGATCCTTATGCGAATCTTCAACATTTGAGAGACTTTAATCAAGAGAGGATAAGCTACTCTTGAGTATTTTATTCTGTGTTTGCATGTGCATAAAAAATACATCAACAATGTCCTCAATAATGATAGTATCATGTATGACATTTTCTCTTCTTTGGTAGTTGTCAAAAGTTGTTAATGTTTCAATAATTGTATCCATGTCAAGACCTTGAACGTGCTTGGAATGAAAGCTATAAGAAGTAATTACATTTGAAATCTAATGAGCATTAACTTCATCTTTTTTTTTTATAATTCGTTGAATAGAAATTTTGTTTCTGCCAATCTATCCAAAGAAGGTGAACTAAAGCTAGAAGGTTATTTGAGACTTTGATTAATCATTTTGCAGAAATGTTGTGGAAGTGTACAAACATCATTAACAGTTTGATCTTCACGACAATAATACCATGTGGTCTTTTCAATAAGATCATGTATATCCATTATTATATCAACAACTTAAGATTTTTGATGCAAAAATCTTGAATACAATTGAATCCGGAAACTACTTTTGCTCTATACTATTGATTATGGAAATCTCATAGCATTGTATGAACAACCTCCTTTTTATCGATAACTTTTTCAAATAGGTCAAGTTTTGACTATGATTTCTATGCATCCTTTCGAGTAAAGAAGTATCAGACTCGTCCAAAATACCTTCATTGACTAATATATCAAAATTGACGTTAGTCATGGCCTTAATTTGTGGAAGAATATACCAATGGATTTACAATTCCTCTTGAAATTTGTTCAATAGATCTTTGATGATGTCAGAATCTTCTGTCACATTGTTATGTAAATTCATGGCCTCGTCAAGTGGTTTTGATCCATATATAAGCAAAACACTCAACCACTGCCTGGTGATACTTGAAATACATTTCATCTCCTCCATTACAGAAGCATCTTCCTTAGAAATTGTCACTGGAGTTGCAATGGTATCACCAAAAGATTGCAAGGGTTCAACTAGATGTTTGATATATGAGCCTAAATGCTTCACCTGTTCTTTCAAATTTCAACTCTGTTGTTTTGTTCTCTGGTCTTTTTCCATATATCACAAATTTCAACATCTCTTTTATGTTTCCCTATGACGGCTCTTGAAATTTGATATTCGAATTATAGCAGTTCCTTTTCATCTTTATCAACTGGAGGGTTTGCAATCTTGGCAATCCTTTAACTTTGTGCATCTGTAAAAATGGAAGAAGGAAAACCATCAGTCAATGGTTTCACAACCCTTTTTTTGTTTCTAATTGTGAGATCTGTCACATCCCTAGCTGTATAAGAGTAGGAAAAGCATATTAAGATAATAGCAATAATTAAGCTGTTAGGAGGGTCGCTTACCACAGATGGAGGGGAGTATGACAACTCTCTATAGCTTTTACTTCCCCAAGGATAGTCAGGAATGGTGTCGATATGGGCGTCCTGACAGGGATATGGAATTCCGTCAAAGCTTACGGATAGAGGGATTGATCATTGCAACTACAGTATGCAAAATAGGGAAGCACATAAAAGGCACGACGAAAAAATTGGTTGGATGCATTGAAAACCCTCAAGGAAATGTGTTCTCATGGAATACCTTGATGTAGGACATGCACGAAAACCCGTGTTAAAAAGGTCTAGAAACTTTCAAGCAAATGCAATTGACAGGAGTAAAGCCAGACTTTACCACCTTCGTCGACATCCTGCACTGAAATGAGAGCTTTGAAACAAGTTATGAGCAGCCCTCAAAGTACAGGTTAGAGTAATATACATGTGAGAAAAGTATGCTTTTTATTTGGATCATGCCCAAACTTTTGGTCACAAATGGAATAATTTTTTTTTTTTAAAACATAACCAAATGAAACTAAGTTTATTAAAATAAGTAGTATCAAGTTTTGTCTTAACTACGTTTGAATTCTTCTTCAACTAAAGTTAATTTAAACAACTATATTAAGTGAGCGGAAAAATCTAAAATTACATGTGGAAAATTAACTCCCCAAAGAATTTATTATTATCTCATCAATTAATAAATAATAGATTCATTTAAGCAAAAATCTCTAATTAACTTGACAAGAGATATTATCAGTCTCAATTAATCTTTTAATCGTTATAGGAATTAATTAAATTAACTCTAGCACTTAGATTTTTAAAACACTTATATTTCAATTTAACAATAATTATAATGTGTATTAAATTTGACTAAAGGACTAAATAAATCCATAATAAAATTTGCCCTATAAAGTTTATTCTCGACAAACCTAAATTTAGGTGAACTAAAAAAAATAATCCCCTATGGCCAAAATAACTTACAAAGTCATTATAAATTTCCTAAAAGATTAAACTCCAAAATAATTTAAAATTTAAAACATCATATTTAAATGTTTATATAACATATATATAAAATATGAATGAATGTTTAATTAAAATAATTAAACTCAAGTTAAATTTATGCATTCATATTTAAAACTATATATATATATATATATATATATATATATATATATATATATATATATATATTTTATTTTTTTTCCTTAAACACATATATAGTTATATATGAGGATATTTATTTTCTAAACAACCATTATTATAAAAATATCCATGTAACTTAATAAAAATATTATAAAATAATGATAACCTAATTTTTTTTTTGGTTATAACTTACCCCTTTTTTTAAAATATATTCTTTCTTTTACAAAAATCCAAACTACCCTAACCCGAACCGGGTTAGGGTTTTATTGTTTTGCAGGGAGGAGGAGAGCGGCGACCATGGAGGGAAGGTCATGGGGGGGCTCCCCGCAGGGACGGCCGTTGCCAAGCTTGCGGGTCATGGCCCACAGAGGCGGCCTTGGTCGCCGCTGTGGGACGCAGCCCGCAGCCCGGTTGTGTCGTCCCTATGGGGCGCCGCCCACAGGGGGGGCCAAAGCCTCCCCGACTGTGGGTTGCGGCCCACAGTGGCGGCTGTGGCCGCCGCTGGGGGTCGTTGCCCACAGCGCGAGGGGGGCGAAGCCTCCCCGACTGTGGGTAGCGGCCCACAATGGCGACTGCGGCCGCCGCCCACAGCACGGGGTTCCACAGGGGCCGAGGCCCCCCTTTTTTTTTTTTGGTTTATTTTTAAATATATATATATATATATATATATATTAAACTCTTTATATATATATATATGTGATTTAAAGGATGGATTTAATGCAGGTTTATCTAAGTAGATATTTCATTTTCTTAACTTTTTAAATCATGCAAAAATTATTAGAATACTGACAATATGGAAATAGGGAAAAAATTTCTTCTATTTACTTTAAACAGTCTGTTTATATCTCTTTTTCCTAAAATCACATAAAGCGGGTTTTTTTCTAACTAACAGATTTAAATCAATGTATTTATATTTCTTTTAAATACCTTGTTGCTAAAATTAGAGATAAACTATTAATTTTAGATTTATTTTCTGCAATAAATAAAAGGGAAAATTACAGAATTTAATAAACTTTATTCAGCAACTACATTAGTCTAGAATCATTTAAATTAATCTTAGAGATAGATATGTTAAATCTATTAAACCATGATTTGTATTTGGAAATAAATAATTAGGACTAATGCTTAATTTTCTCTTACCAACATGCAAGCTTTCTACTTTACTCATTTCCATTATTTCAATATGCATAAGGAGATAAAATGAACTTTTATTTTCAAAATACCATGTATACAACCAACATTTTTTCAAGAACAATACATAACTTAAACCCAACATAAATATTTCATTTTGCAACAAAATAATACTTAATAAAATAATGCATTTCTTTAAAGTATATTTAAAATACAATATAGCCAACAATACAAATGAGTGAGATACCCCAACTAGTCTCTCATTTCTATTAAATGAGGACTTTACATAAAATGAGTACATTTCTTTTTCAAAATAAATACAACACATAGCTTTTCTTTTACATTGTTGCAACTAAATATAAAAAATCCCATTCCCTAATCTTTTTCTGCAAATCAAGTAAATCCAGCAACTCCTAGCTTATCTTTTGTTTTTCTTTCCAAGCAACTTGCAAATAAATCATGAGGCTATGACCATGGAGAGTTTACCTCCCAGCCTAGGATTTCTAGAAGCCACCCCCGAGCTTGGAGAACCAAGCCCTAGACAGGTTACACACAGGCAAACACAACAAGCAAGGGAAAAACATACAACAAACACTTTCCCAACCAAGGCTACACTTCATCACAAAATGTGATGTTTTTACATGGGTGGTAGTGGGCCAAATACCCTGAGGAGACTGCAAGAATGGTAGATCACAAAGCCACCTCATGGAAAACAAAGATATATCATAAGTTCATTAACCCCACATCCTTATGCCCCCCCAAGGCATTCATGTCATACTTTCTCTCCTTATGACCCCCAAATGCATAAACCAGGACATACAACAAGGGTCACATATACACCCCTTGAGATCACTCTCATAACGAGAGCCTCTCACTCGAGGGCTGTCAAACTTCTACCACCCACAAGACCATCCTACTCTCCCAAGAGTAGAAGGCCTTGGTTACTCCCAAATCACAAGAAATGCATAAAAGAAGTAACAGATAGGTCACATAATAAATTTTCACAACGGAAAATACAAGAAACCAACTTTTACATACAAGCAATCTTTCCAACATAAACATGCAACGTAAAAAGAAACAAAAGGAGAAGATGAACCAACCTTCAATCTGCCCAAAGGTTTGCTAGAACTAGTTTGAGGATGAGCAGCCCAATTCCACAATCCTTTCTTCTACACTTAGCCAATTTTCTATCCCAAAACTATTCTTTTAAAAAATGCATGATCTCCAAAAATGGAGAGTGGGTGATTATCCACTAAGTCCCTAATCCTTGCTTAAGAAGGCCTCAGTGAGAGTTCTCACAGGTTACTAAAACTGAAAAAGGAAAAAGTAAGAGAAAGTGGGGGAAAAGGATCTCACATCAAAAGGGAAGGTTATCTAACCTAGATGGCACCTTCTAATTTGAATTTTCGCTCACTTTAGGAAACCCACTTTTTGAGGTGACTAAACAGTCACATGGGAGTAGACACATGCCTAAAAATACTCCTAACCCATAGGTATACCTTATGGACTTTAGGAAACACCTTTAAACTACCCCTAGGAGTCCATTTGATCCCTTATAAACCCATCTGATGTTAACTTTCTGGTCAAACCTGAGTTGACCACTCCAAAGACTCTCTACCCAAGAAAAATTTGGAACCACATTCAAATGTTTGAAAAGGCTATGGTTGAAACAACTCCCTCCGAGAGACAAGTCAAAAATCAAGACATAAATCATCACGTGTCAAGTGACACAATAAAATAAATTACAAAATTACACATGGAATTTGTCTCTTGTTGGATTTACACAAATTAATAATTCAATTTAACACACATGCAACATTTACTTTCACAAATAAAATACAAGACATACGGGGTGTTGTCTCTCCAAATAGACAACCCCTGGTTTTACAAACGTACATAGGTCTAGGTTCTCCATAATGTTTCTATGGTCACATGGATAATTTTCCTGCGCATCTCAATTACACATTAGTAATTCCAAATAACCTCATATAATATTAAACACATGAATAAGAATACACATCAAACACTCTGCATACAATTGGCATTAAACAAAATCAATATATCTTATATCAAAATAAATCCTCATAAGTAATTATCATAATCCTCATAATTTTGATCCATACATAAGACATGCATCCTATTTCTATCATCATAGTAAAGTCCTGCAAATCCAATAATGACATACATCGTCACAAAGTTATCCTATTCTTGAATCATATAGAGTTCTATATCTATAATGCATAGAAATGAAGCATCAATATACATCAATGCTATCCAAATCATGGAATCATATAAGTTCTAAATCCATAATGCATAAAAATAAAGCATCCATAATAGTCTCAACATGAAAATCATTGAATTGCTAGGATGAGTCGGGGTAGGGCCTCACATTTGGTGTGACAAAAGGGAAGCTATAAAGATGGATAGTGTGCGAGTGTAGGCTAGGAGAAAATAATATAGGAATGAAGGTGTTGCTTGCTACGGCTGGGGAACAACGAATCATGTTCAGTGATCAGTTGGCACGTACAAGCTTATGAAGAAGGGTTGGGAGAAGATCGAAATCAGAACTCAGACCCCACTAGTTAAGTTGTGTTTCTAGAATCATTGGACGTAGATTGAGGCCTAGCATAAGTGCGTAGACAATGGCGTTCATCATCGAGATAACCAGAAGATTGGATGTGAGAGCATTTACAGTTAGGAAGGGAGGCTCTTAAAGATTGTACTCTTCCCTAACTATGGCAGTCTGTTAGAAGAAATGTCCTTAGGTTTGGAGCAATCCTAAAATATTTTAGTGGGTGTTGTTTAGTATTTTTTTTATTATTTTGAAATAGATGATTTCTTAAACTTTGTAGTGCAGTTAATTAATTTTATTATTTAGTAAATTCAGTGATAAATATAATAATATATTAATTGATAAAATCTAAAAATAAATAAATAAATAAAAAATAAAAATAAAAATTGACAAGTGGTAGAAAGAAAGTCTAAACTAGTGGGATAATTTCTAGCTCCCTACTTTTTTCACTGCTCAAATTTACAGTCTTAAAAGTAGGGGCTGCCTTGTAGAATTTCATTTTGCTCCATGCGACGTCTTGCTCTTTAAAAATAAACCTTGAAGCCTTCTCGTAGAAACCCAACCTAAGTATTATACTTGTAAGAACCTCTCTAACTTCACACTAATAGACCCATATTGCCCTTTCTCAATTTTAAGGCCCTGCTCTTTTCTTTTCTTTCCTTTATTGAGGGGAATTGAGAGTTTAGTCCAGTGACTCAGAGCTTACTTAGTGACTCAGAGCTTACTTAGATATTTATAGGGTGAACCCTCCCTATGGCCTCTCAAATGGTGTGCAATAGACATCTCAACCAATGTGTAAGGACTTGTTTTTTTATGGTTGGGTTCATTGTCTATCATTGTTGATAAAGCACAATGGAGAACTAATTTCATCATTGTGACTATTACATCCAATTCTATTGCCCTTTTTGGACTTGTCTATGGGAGGCAGGGGATCTAAATGTTAATAATGAATGAGTGGAATCATAAACGAGACTGAAATTTTTCACTTATTGATATTAAGTAAGCTATTTTAGTAGAATTATTAGCTAATCAACTCATGATAGCAATTTTGTTTAGAATCTAATAAGGTATTACAATGCTATAATGTTGTTCAGAGGGATATATAACTATAACAAATAATATAATGTCATTTATAAAGTTTGGAACTTTCAAGGTTAGAATGGTAAATAGGTGTTCAAAGCACATTAAAATATTATTTTATGGAATAGTTATAGTTCATTTAGTAATTTTTCAGAGATTTTTTTTCATTATTGTATTCTAGATAGTGAATATTAGGATGTTAAAATGCCGAAATAACTATACCTAATACATCACTAAGTAGGAATTTTGATGTTCTAAACATTATAGTGGATATCTATAATATAGGCATTCTTTATCTATATACTATTGCTAATTTAGTATTCTAGTATGATATTACTAGTAAGTGAAAAAGATACTAGAGATTATTAAATATTAAGAATGTTGCTATTATAGAACTAGAAGGTTATACTTTTACATGGTTTATTAATCTTGAAGACAATAGTTTTGAAGACTATAATAAAAGCTACTAACATGTTTACTAACAATAGTTAATGGTATACAATATAAAATTTCATTTAATAAGTTTGAGTGTAAGATGATGGTGAGTTGATGATTTCCCTATATTTGATCATTATATCAAAGAACATGTTATGCTATGGTTAGCATCTTTGCATGTATGTTGATTGAAATTATGAGGGTACGGGTTAATGGGAAAGATAATCTAGTACATTGATATATCTATAAACCTTCTTGATATTCTCCCACCAAATCAAGTTTGTATTGATAAATGAAACTTCAATCATTATGACTCTTAGGAGTTATTGGAGTGACAAAATGTGTTCCCATCTAGCATAAGTGATACTAGAACTATTGATTTCACTAGTATGGGGTACGAGCACAAAATTTATCTTGTCTTAGTTATGTAAGGAATGATTATTGCATGAATGTATTTTACCTTGGACATGGCTTGGGTTTGATTTAATTACCTTGGGATAAAAGTTGTCTTAATACTACTTTTTGGCATGCACAATTAGCCATCAATTGGTGTCTAACTAGAAATTTTGTGATGCACAAAAAATATTAAACATGGTGTTGATTGCTAACAACTATTGTTCATCAAACCCTACCTAATATGATATAATCAAAGGTCATGGTGAATATTGAGTTGTACCATACCATAAATAAAATCATGAGGTAAAGAATATTATTATTCTTATTGAAGGTATATCTTTATATGATGACTTAACAAATATAGTGTTTTCACCTTTCTTCAATATAACTCGACTATTAATCATGCCCTAAGCAAGTTTACAATTATGGTTGTAAGTTTTTCAAAGTTCAAATAGTTTTGTGTGGCCTTGTTGATGCATGATATGCTACAAATAAGAGGTATGTCATAATTTAATATGATTATGATGCACTTGATATCATTGAAACACATTATAGTAAGATATCACAAGGAACCAAATTATGGGCATGCATAATTGTTAATTTGTGGAGATGTTTTCGCTATTGTCATCCTATGATCTAATGTGATGGTATCGATTTTAAATTGACCATGCTTTTATGTGTAATTTTGTCTATGGGTCTCACTCTAACTTATTAGGGTTGTATCAAGTATATCCCTCTTTCCTAGGTCTCACACGTGTGAGCACATGGGGTGCATGTGACTTTGTCTAGGGTTTTGAATGTGGTCAAAGGAGAGAATTGGAGGTCACACACCAACCTCTTATTTGGAGAGGATGGGTGACATGGAACTCATTACTTATACCTCCTCTCAAGCTTGAGAATGGATCTTTTTTCTCATTTTCATTTTTTGGTCTTATATGTTTTTAGAGAGAGTTTCTTTTTTAGTAGAGCGAAGAATAAGTGATCAGCTCTTTCTCTTAGGAGATGGTGATCAAATACTATGGCTTGGAGAAGGGATGGGATCGAGAAGCTTAATCTCTACAAACCATGTAGAAAAATATGTTCCTTTACCACCTTTACCTTTTTTTAAAATGTTGTAAGAATGTATTGATAATATGAAAAAAGTTTTTTTGTGTTTTTTGAGTGAATAGTATTCCTAGATCTTATGTGAATCTTGAGAAGATATGTGACCTCTTTGAGGCTATGTTATTTTTAGCCTTTTCTTATGTATGAGTTGGGCTATATTAAATCTTTTTGGATCTTTGTTGATTCTCCTAGCTTGAGGGTATGGCTGAAGCCTCTAAAGGCTTGGTGATGCCATTAATGGTAGGGTGGAGAAAAACTTGCTTTGTCATTGGCATAAACTTTTGGATCTTCTTATTTGGGTTCTTGAAGATACTTATGAGTTTCTTTTCATTGGATTTACTTGTTTTGTGTTATTGTCCTATAAAAGAAAAGTTGAGGCTTAATTTGTTTTATCTCTTCTTGTTATCAAAGAGTAGGTTATAAGGGATTCTAGTTTGTAGCACATGTAAATGAAATCTTTGGTTTAAAACATGAGTGAATAATTAGAGTACTTTCCATAACTTGTCAACTTGGTAAAAAGATTATTTTACCTCTAGATGAACTTCATTGGCATGTAAGTAAATAATTACATTTTGATTGTGTGATTTTTTAATGACTAAATAAGAAAAATCCTTTTATCTCAATAATTAATTGAAGTAGCAATCTTCATTACTTATATTAAATCATTTTCTTTAAACAAGGAACTTTAGCCACCATTATTCAAATAAATTGTTCAATAGTCATGTAGATTTAAATAAATGAGAAAACATTCAAATTTTCTTGCATATTTTATACAATATAAAACCTAGCCTCAAGGACCAATATAATTGTGTTGATTTAAATGTTAGTGAACAATTAGAGTTATGAATGTATAAGTCAGATATAGCAATCATTTGTTTAAAATAAGTATATATATTGTTTGTATATACATGGAAATTATAAGTTGTTCGTCCCCTATTCCATACCCTAGGCAAGAGGGCTCATGGTGACGGGAGGCGCCACCTCCCCTATCTCGTGCGTTGGGGTAGCTAAAATTTTAAATAAAAATAATAGTAATAATAACTTTAAGTTATTTAAGAAATTTACTAGTGACTTGCAAACAGACACATGCATGTTGTATTCCTTACTGAAAGTGGCTAGTATTCTCTACTTTTTTGTCATCTCTATCTCTTTGTTTCAATCTCATTTGCCCACCATTATTAGTTATGCAAAATATTTTGTGTTAACCATATTGATCCATGTTGAAACCTATCCCCTTCACTTTTATTTGATTTGTTAACTTTTTACAAAAACTTTGCGCATTTAAATATAGATTAATGAGACGAATAAATCTAAAATTTATATAATAAATCTAAAATTTATTTAATAAATCTAAGAGTATTATATTGTTTATATTTGAATCATACAATTAATGTCAAAAGCACCCTTGAATCTATGAATGAATGAATTAGAAGAAAAAAGTGGTCTATCATATAGTACTTGTATTTGTGAAGGCCATTACGTAACTATGTTCCATTAAGCTTCTATGTTAAGTTTATTGGCCTTGATGGAAATCGATGCGGTCTTTATAAAAATGAGACAATTTATTGAAATTGCAAAATTGAAAGAAATAATAAAATCCTTGGTTCAAGAAAAAAACAAGGTTGCTTTGGCCAAGAATATTTTGGAGGAATATTTTATTTATTTTAATTATGTAATAATTAGGTTTCAATATTAATATATAATTTTAAATTTATGAAGATAAATAATCACACCATTTTAAACAATGTATTGCAAAACTCTATTGATATATATAGAGTATCAATTGATATCCACTATAATCAAATCTATGACTGATGGAAGTTGTATCTACAAATATTAGTAGCATTATATATTTACTATTTAAAATTTTAACATTATAAAATAAAGAGTGATTTTGAAACAATATAATTTTTAGGGGCTCAATTTTATAGAATAAACAAACTACGGGAAGCATATTAGTAGTGGTTATACCTAACTTCGTGCATCCTCAAAGTCTAAATGGTACATCAGATTTTGACTTTTTTTTTTGTATTGTCTCTGTATGCAACTTAACTACTTATAGATAAGGTTCAGACTTCTAGGTAGTAATCACACACACTATGTGATCAGTTATGTGCACAAGGGTCAAAAAGTACACATTTCAAAGTGTTGCTTGATACCTACTTAAAGATGTTCCAATAATTGTCCACTCAAAATTGTCAATACTTGTGGAAAAATGTTCCAATAGTTGTGTATAAATGTCCCAGTAGTGGTGCACAAATGGGCCAATTATGGATAAAAAAGCTAAAAAGTGATAGGCTATTGGTACATGTGAAACTTATTAACAAGCTTTTTATTATCATTTTTCTAGCTCATTTAATATTAGTAATTGGGGGGTTGGGTGCACAAGGGGTGATTGGTTATTGGAATGTGATCCACTACTTGTGCTCTTCCCCTACAATATTGACTAGAACATAGATTAAACAAGTTGACGTCTTGCAATTTGATTATAATAAAAAGAACATCAACAAACCAATATAACAAACTAGAGGAATAGATGTGATGTTGGTGTTGGCATGTTTGCAATAACTGATGAAGATGAGATGATGGTGGTTGACTATACCGGTACAGGAAGATGACATGATTAATTATTTATATTGTCATTGATGTTAACCTGGTTCAATTGTTGTTGAATGATGTTTACAGTTTGTTTCTGGTGATTGACTTGTTGGCTAAGTGATTAGGTCTACTAGAGTAAGAGTTTGATAGTTTGACAGAGTTTACCGACAAGACTGTGAATTAGGACCTTAACCGGTAAAGCAGATAAGTTTTGATGGAATCGGGTGATTGGCGATGTTTGATGACTTGTGGTTTGATACATAAGCTTTTATGACGGATTTGAGTATGTAACCGGAATCACATCCTATGATGATTACCGGAAGGCATGTTTTGAATTTAAGGGTTTAAAGACTGGTAAATAATTCTCTTAAGCAGTAATGATTTTTGGTTTGGCAGTGATCTACATCAAGTTCACGTGTTGATGATAACACGACAAAAACCATGTGATGAGTTTGAAAGATGTTTTGGCGCGTTTGGAGAACGAATTTCTTGGGAATGTGCAAAGTGCTTAGTGGAATGTGCTAAGGGTTTGACTTTTTACCAGATCGACTTGCTATGATGATTTATGATAACTCAACGGTCGATATTGATTTGTAATTGATTGTAATGATCCCAATGATGATCTGTAATGAGTTGTAAAGATCTGTGATGATATATGTAGTAAGTCTTAGGGTTTTGATGTTGACCTGTTTGTAAAAGTATTTATGTCAGCAAGGTTGATGTTTTGTAGTGTTGGTGATTTTGTGAAGTGTGTGAAGCCAAACTAGTGTGTGAGAAGATCTGCCAAAGAGATGCAGACTTAGAATTTAATTGGATCTGATCAAGCAAGCAGTAGAGTGCTATACACAAATCATTCACTGTTGTTCTCTAACAATTACAGCAACTAAAATCCCTTTACTCGGTAGGTCCTAACATGCCTCACATTGTAAAATCCCCTAACAGGGTGACTCATTATCTGAGTTCTAAATACTCTTGCGAGGTTGATCCTAACAGATCAAAGCTTCTAATAGGGCTGAGGTAAATCCCTTAACTAGGTGACTCCTAACAAGGCATCATTGTAAGCTTCTAACCGGGCTTGGCTCCCAACAGGGCGCATTCCGAAAGAGTGCAAAATATTTGTGGGTACCAATTCCCATCGTGGTTTTCCCTATTTGGGTTTCCACATGAAAAACATGATGTTCATGTGTGGTATTCTTTTCTTGTGATGTTCATGTTTTATTTCTGTTAACCGGTAAAGATAGTTTATGTTTGTTTATCTGAGATCTTAAAGTGATTACCGGTAATGATGATTATACGATTGATGAAGCATTCTGATCAGTTAATAAGTTGGTAACTGTGTTTGTTGATCTGATATTGAATTGGTGGTTGATCTGATCAATAAGCTTGCATAAGAAGGAAGGATTATCAAGATCTGATAAGGAAATTTGTTATGAAGATTTGTTTTAAGTGTTTAATGAATTTAGATCTGAGATAAGTCTATTTTGGATTTGAAAGTTTCAGTTCTTGTTAATAGTGATTCACCCCCCTCTCAGTATTAACCGAATCCTCTAGGTTTATCAGTTGGATCTTCTAGACTCCAATTTTTAATTCACCTAGCAAGCTCTTGATAAAATATAGTAAAGAATGCACAATCACAAGGGATATCCTTTATTTAATGCTTTGCACTAGATGTTGCAAATTACATTTGCTCGAATGTTTTTAAAGCCATTTCAACAAATCCACTTAGGCTACTTCTATGAGGCCATCTTTCCCCATTAACACACTTTACTTATGCGAACCTACAAGCTCAATGACCTAGCAAAGGCACAAGGCCTACGAACTCAGTGAAAATATGGGGGTTTGAACCTTAGTGGCTGCCTCACCAACAAAGTGACTTTACCATGACACTATGCTCCAATGAACAAAAATACAAAAGTAGTCTTTGAAAGACATAATTTTGAATTATTTTATTTAGTTAAAAATTAATTTAATTTTAATTTAAAGAATTCTTGAAAAACTATTTTTTATTTATATTAGTGACTTTATTTAATTATTGATCCATACAAAATAATTTCAATATATTAATATATTTTTCTTACATGTACCATCTATCAAACTATTAAATCTAATATATAGAAACTTTGCTCAAAGTAACAATCTTCAACTTCAATAATGACTATTTCTTGAAATCTAACAATTATCTCTAAATTGATATCTCTTGACATATTTTATGTAGATTTTTTAAATATAAATATAATAATATAATATATTTATATTTTAATATTAAAATTACATCATTCATCATTGCAAGTATGAAAACTTATCCATAATTTTTTTTTTTAATTAAAAAACTGTTGACTTTTTGAATGATTCATTCTATCAACCTTTCATGTTATCTAATATATTATTATCCTGAGAGCATCTACAATGACATCAAAATGTCTGTAAACAAAAATCCATTTTTAAAATAATTTGACATGCAAATGACGGGTAAGTGCATGAAATATGCCATATTTTAGCTTTTATGGAGATGTTATTTTATTACTCCAAATAAAACAGAATCCTCGCCACTTGTCTACTTGTATTTTACATATGATTCTCTTCTATTATAAGATATCTCTCGGCATATTTTACATATATTTTTTAAATATAAGTACACTAGTTATGCGAGAGGCATCTACAATGACATCAAAATGTCCGTAAACAAAAATACAATTTTGAAACAATTTGACATGCAAATGATGGTTAAATGCATGAAACATGCCATCTTTTGGTTTTTGTGGAGGTGTTATTTTATTGCTCCAAATAAAATAGAACCCTCACTACTTGTCTTCAACTATATGAAACCGTTAGATTCAAATGATAGTAGAAGAGTGTCATACTTAAAGCAACTATATTATTATCCATATTTTTGAAACTCTTGTATACTACTAATATTCCTTTTTATTATAAGATATCAGATTCCCTTCTATTATAAGATATCTCTCGACGTAATTTACCTATATTTTTTAAATATAGATATACTAATATTTTTATTTTTATTTTTATAATAGAAGGTAAACTATCGCCAATGGTAATAAGAAACAAAAATTTCTCTTTCCTCAAGCAAAGATGTTGATGAATGATTATTTTCCTTAAGCTTGTTAAAAAGCCTGGTTCGTCTTCTGAAATTGTATGTTTCAGTTGAGGTAAAGATGGGAGGCAGCAAAATTCTGATAATAGGAGGAACAGGTTATATTGGCCGTCATGTGACCAAAGCTAGCCTTGCTCAGGGCCATCCCACTTTTCTCATTGTGAGTGAATCCACACTTTCCCATCCACACAAGGCTGAGTTGCTACATTCCTTTAAATCCTCTGGAGCAACTTTACTCCATGTAAGTTCCCAATTTCTTCTCTGCAATTTTTTTTTTTTTTTTTATTGTTTTACCTGGTTGGATTCTGGTGGCACCTGTGATTCAAATTCTGGAGGTCAAATTCGTAAGGTATTTCATTTAATTTCACTATTCTGCAACTCAAAAAGCCTTTTCAACCAACTTTTACCATTCAGAAACTCAGAATGCCTCTTCTTATCAGTCATCTGGATTTTTCCTCAATACCCATCTACAGCGATCTATTTCAGTTAATATCACCATTCTGCGACTTAGAGAGCTTTATTCAACCATATATTATTAATTTTATCATTCAGCAGCTCAGAATGTCTTTTCTTATCAGTCATTCAATATCACCATTCTGCAACTCAAAGATTTTTTCAATTACTTATACCATTCTTATCAATCATCTTAATTTTTCCTCAATGCCCATGTACAGGGATCTATAGAGGATTATGCAAGCCTAATAGCAGCAATTAAGCTGGTGGATGTAGTCATTTCCACCATTAGCACAGAACTTACAGCAGAGCAGTTCAATGTCATCAAGGCTATTAAAGAAGTTGGGACCATCAAGGTACAATTCATATAGGCATTAATGCTAGCCAAAGGTTACCATCCTTAACAACTTTTGAGAAATTTTATCCATAAAAAATTTCAATATTTTCTGCTTCTATTGTGCACTTGCAGAGGTTTTTCCCATCAGAGTTTGGGATGGATGTTGATAGAACCCATGCAGTAGAGCCCATAAAGAGCATGTATGATTTGAGGGTCAAACTTAGGCGGGCGATTGAGGCACAAGGTATTCCCTACACATATGCTGCTTCCAATTGTTTTGCAGGCTACTTCTTCCAAATTTTGTGCAGCTTCACCGTACAACCCCTGCCAGAGATAAGGTGGTTATTTATGGAGATGGAAATAGTAAAGGTATAAGTAACTTACTATTTTAACTTCATATTTATTCAATGTTCTTGTCTTCTATTAAGGAATGCAGGGATCTTGAAAGGGTTCAAATCTTAGTCTCTTATTAATTGTTTCTTCTGTTATGATTTTATTAATTGTTTCTTCTGTTATGATTTTATGTTGATCTATGAAATTGATATTTATATATCATCTTTGTCTAATGTATTGTTGAATGAGAATGCAGGTATATATGTGAAAGAAGAAGATATCGGAACCTATACAATCAAGTCAGTGGATGATCCTAGAACCTTGAATAATATCCTTTACTTGAGGCTTCCTGCAAACACTCTTTCATTTAATGAGCTTGTAGCCCTCTGGGAGAATAAAATTGGAAAGCACTAGTCAAAGAGTATTTATCTGAGGAGAAGGTCCTTAAACTAATTGAAGGTTAGAAGTTACAAATCAAATTCTTATTCTTTTAAATTATATATATATATATATATATATATATATATTTCAAATCGCATTCTTTTTGTTTTGTTCAGAAAACTGAAAAGAACATTGAAAATGTTCAAATTTTTTAGAGAAATTTTGAAAATAAAAAGATAATAATAAATCATAAAATTGAAAAATACTTATAACAATGATCAAGTGCTTTGATAACGGCTAAGAATTGTTATTGCCTTAATTGAATTTCTTGGTTACTAATAAAGGAGGGGTAAAAATTTATTAAAGACAAGAAGAAGTACAAAGCAAGGGCATTACATAGCCCTATCAAGCTCAACTAAGTGAAGCAAATGCTGAGACAAATTAGGGGGTAACTGACTCCAATCCACAACGTTCCAATCATAAATATGATCAGAGGC
The DNA here is from genome assembly GCF_030272615.1 of Cryptomeria japonica. Taxonomy (NCBI): domain Eukaryota; kingdom Viridiplantae; phylum Streptophyta; class Pinopsida; order Cupressales; family Cupressaceae; genus Cryptomeria; species Cryptomeria japonica. Next base: position 514,254,150 of record NC_081414.1, on the reverse strand, counting down.
CCACTTGGCCAAACAATCAACAACCCCATTTCATTCTCTAGGAATATTGGTAAAAGAAACAGACTCCAAAGAAGCACAAAGATTGAGAAATTGATCAACAATCAAAGCCAAATGCCAACTAACCCCATCTAAATGTTGCCTATTCAACAAGTTGACCACCGCCTAAGAGTCAGACTCACATATAATCCTGCACCATCCCAATTTACTGGCACACTCCAGAGCTAATAAAATGGCCCGAGCCTCCAATTAATTATTAGTATGAAGACCCATATAAACAGAAAGGATAAACCAAACATCTCCAGAACTATCCCAACGTACACCACCAATGCTAGCATGACCAAGGTTTCCACAGGAAGAGCCATCCATATTAATTTTAAGAACTCTCTGAGGAGGAAGAGACCATCTTCCCTCTCTATTCACCTTCGGAGTAGGGTGTCTACATCTATTATGCATAAAATGTCGATGCAGAGGAGGTAGATGAAGACGATTAAAACACCCAACATCACAAGGAGCCACCGATTCAATCATATCACATTTAGCCACAACAGCTTCTCCCAGATAATGCAAGATCTTCCACTGCAAGTGAGGGGCCACCAAACGCACATCCTGAAAAATCCGACGATTTTTCTCCAATCAAAGGTTCTAGATAATGAAGGATGGTCCAATAGCCCAAGCAGCTTGAAGGAAGGAAGTAGAAATAGGGGCCCTGCCCCACCGATCCACAAACTCAGTCCACGAGAAAACATGCCTATAGGGCAAATTCCACACCCTCTACCAAAATGCCAAATCTCTCTAGCATAAGAACACTGGAAGAAGAGATGAGAGACACTCTTTGTAGCATCACAACAAAGCACACACATTGAGGGACCATTGAAACCACGCTTGCACAAATTATCCCAAGTGAGACAACGGTTTTGAGCTACCAATCACAAGAAGAAATTACACTTGGGCCAAGACAACTTATGCCAAACTTGCTTCCACCATGAGACCTCAATATCCCCAAACAACTGCCTACCCAACTGTTTATAACCAGAAGACACAGAGTACTTTGCAGACACATCAGGACCATTTCAAGCCAAAACATCAGAGACCCACAAAGAATTACAAACATGGGAAGCCAGAAGTTGAACAAGCTCATGCCTATCATCCTCAGACCCTTCAGGTGGCCACTAAGAAGGATGCTTCCAGCGGTAGGTAACAACCAAACAACAATGCTCTGCAATCTTGTAATGCTCACTAGTATCCTATCTAACCACAGTAAAAACATCGCAAAGAGATTGAAGGTGCGGAACGAAGATAGAGTAGGTGGGTGACCATCCCAAAAATCCAACCAAAAAAGTGCATGTGACCTAGAATGACAAATCCAGAAAAGCGCACACTTAATCAACTGAGCCCCCACTTTCAAAGTATGTCAAATCATAGAACCGCTTCCCTCCAAAGGATAGCATGGAACCTCAAAATAAGTAACGCCTCTAAGATATTTGTGATTGAGAATACGGGCCCATAAGTGGTGCTGATGAGTACACCAACGCCGGTATAGAGTAGCAGCAAGAACTTGTCCGTTCATGATAGAAGAACGTAATCCAAGACCACCCTCGTCCTTCGGTCTACATACAGATTCCCACTTAACAAGACTCCACTTAGTAGCCAGTAAATTGCCACTCCAAAGAAATTGACGAGAAAGAGCATCAAATTCCCTAAGAAAATACATTGGGGTCGCTTGAACAAAGCACCTGTAGATGGGGAGAGCCTGGATAACAAACTTGAGCAGAGTAACTCTAGCAGTTTTAGACAACCACCTATGAGTCCAATGAGTTACCTTCTTCCTTAACTTATCAAGCAGCATCTGCCAGGAGGACCTAGGCTAGCGACCAACAACAAGAGGAATACCCAAATAGACAAAGGAAAGAGACACCATTTCCAAGAAAAATCAGAATAGAAAGTTTTCACAACCTTTATGTGAAAGGAGACCAAACCAATTTTAAAATTGGACCTGATGGAGTGGAGGCAAGTCAGTTATACCCAGATGTTGAATACACAACTGTTGATGAGTACCTTAATTCATTTGTATGAATATTGTTAATTGAGTATCTTAATTTGTAATTGAGTTATTTATAAGTCTATAAATATAATTATAGTTTGTTAAGTTGGTCTAATTGGAATTGGAGCAATAATATTACCTAATGATGTCTATATAAAGGAGGTAGCACAAGTAGTAAGTCATCATATATTTTGAAGCCTTATTTTATTGAAGACATTTGGAGGTTTGTCCCTCGTGGATTTTTATTATCACATATTTACAACATATTTTCTTTTATTTTGATCACTTGTACAAGTAATTTCGTTGAAAGTAGTATTGGAGCATGATCTTGGAATTTGGAAGGTCAGAAATATGATTTTTATTAACTTATGAGGTAAAATTATGAAGTACATATCTCCTTGTATTTGGTGAACTTTTTTATAGAATTTTGAGGATTGGTTAGGGACATATTGAATTTGCTACAATCCAAATTTGAGATGATTTGAAATTAGCTTTGAAGGATTTGTTTTGATTAAAAAACCAACGTTAACTAGGGCACTAACCATTTACATAGCCAAAGACTATAAAAAATTAAACAAAATCCCAAAGGAGGAAAACAGACCAAGCAAGGGTACAGACCCCAAACAAACAAAGTCAGACATGCCAAACAAACTATCAAACCTGCAACAATCCAACCCATCTCAAGAGTGGAGAGAAACACCCAAAACTTGATTAAGGGGGGTGTTGTGACCCAATCACACATTACCCCATCCCAGATAGGGACCCCCCTAACTTTTAGGCCCATTTGGTCATTTGGTCTTGGTTTTTTTGTGGGTTTTGGTGGCAGTCTCGTCAGTCTCTCCGCTTTGCAGATGTTCAAGGGTCATTTGGAGTTAGTCTGCTTTTCATTTGTGCGAGTTTGGTGAAGTCTAGGGTCTGTTCGGTCTTTTTTTAGGGTTTTTGCCTTTTGTCCTAGATTTTAGGGGTTTATGTTAGGGTTTTGAAAAAATTGAACGTGCGACTAGAATCAAGACCCTTCAAGGAATATCCCAGTAAAATTTGAGCCAAAACGAAGCAACTTTCTATTGTTAGAAAGTTCCTATTTTTTAGGGATTTTTCTGAGTCCCAGAATGTCGTCATTTTGCCAAAAATCAAACTTACTATTTTTAGTAATTTCTATTTTTAGTAATTTTCTATTTATAGTAAGTCTTTCATGTATCATGTCTAGGGGTCTAACGTTGACACTTTGAAGGTTTCTATTTTTGGAAAGTCAGTTCTGATAGGACCATTCGGGCAAGGTCACAAAGATCATACATTTGCAACTATTTCTAATTCCCGAAAGTCGGAAAGCAAACAGAGAAAGCCAGAAGATGGTTGAATGCTGAAAGCCCACTCTTGAAATGGAAAGCGCAGGAAAATACTCTAAATCTAGAAAAATCATCCCAAGTCCTAGCTAGGCACCAAAATGAAAGAGGCATGGAGGATTCAGAAATTCATTGAATCCTCCACCAAGGTAAAATTCCACCCTAGGCCAGAGAAAGGCGCCAAAATGAAGGTCCCATGGAGGATTCACAAATTCATTGAATCCTCCACCAGTGAAGAATGTCGCCCTGCTACACAGAAAGGCGCCAAAGTTGATGCACCATGGAATTCTTGTCGTAGTCTGTGAATCCTTAGTCAAGGTAAAAAAATTTTGAGGGATGAGGTAGGGTGCCAAATCCACTAAGGCATGGAAGGAGGGAAAAGACCTAAAATCCTTTTCCATGACATTTTAGTGCCCAAGAGAGGTAAAGGGCGCCAAATTGAGGGATAGAAGAAATCCATGGAAGTGAGGAAATTCCTTCCTCAAGTCAAAAATGTGCCCAAGTGTTAGGGACGACGCTAAACTCAGCATTCCATGGACATCAAGGAATAACGATGAAATCCTTCACTTATGCAAAATTTTGCCCTAGCCTTGTGGAGAGCACTAAAATGAGGTGTGCATAGAGAGAATGAAAAAGTGTGAATTCCACACCTGGTGAAGAATAGAGCCCAAAGGAGGAGAAGGGTGCCAAAGTTGGGTTGCCAAGGATAACGAGAAAAGATATGAATTCCTTGCCTTGTTGGAAATGGCGCCCAGGGATGACGTAGGGCGCCAAATGGAGGTAATGGAGGAAGGTTCAAACATGATGAAATTCCTCCCTCATGAAGAAATAGTGCCCAAAGGTGATGAGAAGCGCCAGAATGTAATGTGCATGGACGAATAAAAAATTATGAATTCCATCACTTGGTCAAAATTCCGCCCTACTCCCCAGTTGGGTGCCAAAATCAAGCATCCATGGAAGACTCACGAAATTGATGGAATTCCCCCCTCCAGTGAAAATCCATGCTCAAGCTTGAAAATTGAAAATTTTCCTAAGGCATGAAAGCCAAGGGGTCAAGGAGGAATCAAAAATTAAAAATCCCCTTGAGCAAATTTTTGAATTTGCTATTTTTAGACACCGAATCTTGCCAGAATGTGGAAAAATTTATAGATTCGGAATTGGGGTGAAATTATGTGGTGAAATTCCCTATCCAATGAACCTGGCTCCTAAATTTTAGGGGGATCCCTAAAAAATAGGGATGCTGAAAAGAGGCATGAAAATTCCTTCAAAAGCAGAAGACAACAAGTTAGAATGAAACCAAGCAAATCTTGAAAAAATCCTTCAATTTCCCTCCAAAATTCGAAAGAATGAAAATCAATGAGTTGGCGAAGAGAATCTTCCAAGTATGACGCATGACTTAGTGCATTTAAGGAAACTTTTAAATTCAAACTCACTCGCATGGCAAGTTTCTTTTGCATGGCGCAATAATTGGGGAAAGTATGACGCATCATGAATGCAATTGCTAATTTAATGCCTCCTAACTTAGCAAGATGTTTTGAAGAATTCTATATAAGTTTGGAAAGGCATTTCATTTCTCACGTGCAGGATTCAGGAAAGAAGAATTGGAGAAGTGAAGAGTGGTCATACTTGGTCTTTGTTTTCATCATTTCCAAGATGCTTCCAAGGATGGCGAAATCAAGCAAGGTAGTTACCCTCTCTAGGCAGGCATTGATCAAGGCAGAAATGAAAGGTTTCCTTCCTCATTCCCAGTTGAATTCAAGGTGGGATGAAATCAGCGATCCTAATTTGGGAACATTCAATTTGGCTACATTCAAGATAAGAATGTTTGGAACGGTAGGGCACAGTCCATCACCAACAACTATCAAAATTGTCAAAAGTGGAATTGTTGTGGCAGCTAGTTTTCCTCCTGCTATTCAGTGCCCAGACTTGGTCTTGGAGTGTGTAGCACATTATAATTTGGAGCGAAAGACAATCTCAATGTCAGATGGCAAGTTGCTGGCAACATTGACTCCGCAACCAATTGGTGAGGCTTTCGGAATTCCTTCGCACTATTCCATGACATACAGGACCAGCGGCAAAGCTCAGGCAGTATATGAAGCAGGTCCTGCCAGGTGTGCTGATTTGATTAATAAGCAGTGGTTGCTGAAGCCTAGGGTGCATGCCTCCAAGATGCCAAAAACTCACTATCTTCGAGTTCAAGAAGGAGTATGTGGACCTGATAAAATGCTAAGCAGAGTAATGGGTTGTTCACATTATGTGAACTTTGAGACCTGGATGTTCTTCTACATAGGTGAGATCATGAATTCAAATGGGCTAATCGACTGGGCCAGATTGATCAGGCACTACTTGCACGAGCAGTTGAAAAACTTAAAAGAAAAAAAGGTCCCAATCCTTTTTCATGAGCTCCTACCTGTTCTATGTGGTTGCACGAAGGGGAGGACTCGATGGTCTTCTAGCAAGACGAATTATGTGTTGCGGACCAGCTCAGTTGAAATTACATGAGTGTTATCCCCAGCCGCATCTTCACAATGTTAATTCTTGCGGGTTGGCGAATGACACCTTCACTATGTACTTGACACGATTTATGTAGAAGAAGTTGCACATAAGGGTGTCACCGCAAGAAAGTGCCTTGGTCCAGAAGTATGGAGCTGCGTTCTTAAAATTTCCTAAATTCACCTACATCAAGATGCAAGGATTCTCATTCCAGTCATACAAACTGCCAAGATATCCATCAGACAAGCTTATATTGTTGGAGCTCATGAGACAGTTAACTACCTATGATCAGTTGCAAAAGAAGAAGAAAAAACAATCAATTGAATTCCCAGTTGTCTTGGGTGACTTCATGGAAATATGCCTAGGCTTGGAAGCCGCTGAAAGTGCAGCAAGGGAATTGGCATTCTATCTGTTGTTTTATGCATCCAGGGCCCAATATGATCCTTACTGCCAAATCAGAAAGGTTGCTGGCGTCAAATTCATACGCAAGTTTCACTTAGAAGATTATTGGGCAAGTGTCAAGGATGACCTTGAGGTCCAGAAGAGAATGCATTCCAGATTGCCCCTCGACACCATCAGGATAAGTGAAATTTATCAGGTACCAGATCAGGTAAAGGAGGATTCAGATTTGATACAACTTGAATTTGAGAAAGTGAAGGATCAACCTATTCATTTGTCAGATTGGTCAGAGCCCGGGATGGATGATTTGAGTATCTTAGCTAGACCGGTGTTGAAATTCACTAAGCACTGGATTGACAGCCATATAAGGAAGTTGGTGGAAGGGAATGTTCATCTAACATATCAGCTAATGGGAAGTCTAGATTCCCATAGTGAGGCAACCGTGGGCTCTTCACAGGTTTAGGCAAGAAGGGAAGTTCGAATGGATAAAGGAAAAAATGCCCCAAAGAGACCAAGGACAAGAAAGAAGAAGGATATCCAGCAAGAAATCCCACAGGAGGTTCAATAGGAAGTCCAGCAGGAAGAACCTCCGTAAAAGAAAGAAAGGATGGAAAGAGAGCATTCACTAGCAAGTTCCTCGAGTGTGTAGGAGGTAGAGATGTTCCCACATCCAGCAGGTCCACTTCCAGAGAGCATTCCGGCATCAGATATACTCAGCATTAACGCTTCACAGGGACACCATCCGCCAAGAAGTCAAAGGCAATAAAATCCCCCACATCAGGAAGAGGCTCGCCAGGATAGCTTCATGGAAGCTATCCTTGGTGAAATGGAGGAAGAGTCACAAGAACAGGAGCACGTAGAGGATCATAGTCACTCCATCCCCACTCCAGATTGGTTGGTGGGAAGGCTAAGAAGGGAATCAGAAAGGGAAATTGATCCTGCTCAGGAGTTGGAAGAATTGTTTAAAAGGATGGATCAGCCAGCTGAAAGGAAGGCTCCCCGGAAATTTTCCAAGGTTGTAAGGGAAGAATCTGGATCCCGGACCCTGCACATTGCTGAGCCTGCAGTAGATAAAGACAAAAATGAAATCAGGCAGGAGGATTATGTTATCAGACAGATTGATCTTGGGTATGCTTCCACAGGCCAAGTAATGGAAGACTTTGAAGAATCTTCCTTGGCCATGAAGGAGAAGATGTTGAAATTGAAGGCGAAATGTAAGCGACTGAGGGAATAAAAAAGAGCCCTATGTGAGTACGTTAGGAGTTTCGAAAGAACCCTCAGGGAGGCAGGTCCTTCATTCACTCCTCCTTCCTCCCTTCCTAAGGAAGTGGTTGATGATGCAGAAGTTATTAGAGCGATGGTGCAAAATTCTACGGAATGGATAGAGGATGTTTATATCGAAGGAGGAAAATTCATTGAGGACCTATCTCAGCTTCATTCAAAGTTCGTGGCCCTCTTGAGCAGATTAGAGACAGCAGAAGGATTATGGGAGAATGTGCACATTTACTAGGACTTGACCATTCCATGACTCAGAGCTCTGACGAAGGTTCCAAGGCAAATTTTGGTTGACGGGAAAGTGATTCAGGAAAATGAAGCTTATGACTTTCCCCGATGGTTCTACGTCGGTTGCTCAGGAAAGAACACCTTCGATAAATTCAACGCAGACTCCTTTACGTTGAAAGAGTCTATCAGAGGGGTGCAAGAGGAAATAATTAGTGCCATTGAAGCATTGTTCGTAAGGAAACTCAGTGACAATGGAATAATAGCGAACTCCCTGAAATCTTAGTTGCACGATTTCTTCTTCACAGGTTCATTCCCTAAGGAGCATTTGCAAATGTTTCTTCATTCTCTAGTATAATGAAGAAGACACGGGAAATTATGAGGGAGTGGGAGAGCTTCTTTTCAAAGAGCGAGGAAGAAATTGCCTTGATGGAATTCGACATTGAAAATGTGCCAAGTGTCTCCATCGGAGAGCTGAAAGCCGTCGTTAATAGATTCATTTCATATGCCATAAATGAGCGGGATAATGGTCGTCCATTCTTGGAGGAAAATCTTTTAGTTGAATAGTAGTGGTGTATTTACTGTTGGGGGTATTTTGACTAAGTGTGGATCCAGTCAATGCATGTCGTCGTCGGATGAGGAATCTTCTTGCATGCAGCCTCCTCATTTATGGTTTTTTGACAAATTCTCCATGCATGTTGCTGTCACATGGAGAATGATGGACATTTATTCCTTGCATGAAGGTGGTCGTTATATTTTGGGTATAATCAACATCATGGGGCACATTTAATGCACTAGTGGGTGCTATTTTAAGCTTTTGAATTAATTGTATATGGGCATGATGGGTTATTAATTGTGGATTCCCACCTCGTTGCATCTTGAGTGGAGAATCTTCTGGGGTGAACCCTTATTAAGGTTTGCATGGCCTGAGGCCTATATAAAGGGGTGACTCCCCTCATTTGTAAGGGAGGAGAGATTATTATCTAAGATTGTTGCATCAGGATTGTGAAGTAGCCTACTTAATACATTGTTCAATTTTGATGGTATATTCTTGTTCTATTTTGGCAATTTGCATGGTCTTGCTCTCTTCAATTAGATTAGATTTGCTTATATGTTGTTAGGAGAACTGGATCTTATAGGAATACTTGTTGCAAAATCTGAGCTCATACTTTTGGTGTGCAACTGATTGTTGTATACCGTGCAAAGTTAGCCTAAGCCTTTTTGATGTGTATACGCTTAACTTCGATCATCAGTAAAGATTGTTCAATCCGATGGTCCATATTGGTGATCTGAAAAACCTCCATGCACGCTTTGAAGATTGCACCGCCTTCGCGTACTTGTGCTCTGCTGGCGAAATGAAGTGTGGTTTGATTTTGCAGGAGTGATCCCGTCTCGTGTTCTTAGGATTAGATTAGCTTTAGCATAGTCTTCTCTACCCTACTCTCATTTACTTTCCGCATATTTTGAAAAATCCAAAAGATCCAAAACTAGAGCTTTCATTGCAAATCATCCCTGTAGAAATCATTGAGCTTGCATAAGTTTTCTTCAATTGAACATACGTAAGGCCCCTTGGGTTATCAGCAAACCCATCAAACTGTTGGAAATATGGATGGAGTAACTGAGAGGGGAGGGGTGAATCAGTTACCACAAAAATAAATCCACAAGTCCCTTAGATGTCTTAAATGTAAACTGTTGAAACTCGGTAAATTAACTTATCATTGTTCATTAAACATTAACATGCATAAGACAAATGACATGAACACAAGTAACACCAGATATAATGTGGAAACCCAATTTTGGGAAAACCACCAATGTAACTAGTTACTGATTTTCACTCTTCTGAAGTGAGCCCTGTTAGGAGCCAACCCTGTTAAAGGTTACAAAACACACTGTTAGGTGTGACCCTGTTAGAGGATTTTAATCACCCTGCTAGGAGTGGCCTTGTGAAAGGTCTTAAGAACAATTCCACCGAATTGTCACCTTGTCAGAGGATTTACAAAAATGGTTGTTAGACCAACTCTGTTAAGAGATTTCGGTATCACTGCTACAATGGTTAGAAAGCAACAATGAAGTGATCTGAATTAAATACAACTTATCTTGCTGATACAGATCTCTGTTCTGCGCCAATAGATCCTTACTGATCACATATATCTTTTCTGCACCTCAAGGATATCACTGATCCTTCATCAGAATTCGCACATTTCTGCTCCTTCACATTTCCATACTTTTCACACTTCACCACACTTCGAAATCGCAACTTGATCTTTCATATATACCATTCAGGTTACCAAGTCGGCCCAATTACAAGTTAAAATAAATATTACATAGGTCGGCTACATATACAAGTTTCAATAAATAAATTCTGCTTCGGTCGGCTGCATAAACATTTCACTGATGCTCGGTGAACACTGCTGATTCTTCGGTAACCGACTGAACTCGGTAAGTACTGCGAACTCGGTAAAGACTGACTTTCTTTCACATATTCTTCGAAGACCGATTGAACTCGATAAAGACTGCGAACTCGGTATAGTATTCTGGAGTGCTAGGTAGACTCTGTAACTTGCTTCTCTTACCGTCTGAACTCGGTAGACTCTGTCTAACTGCCTTGTCGAACATTTTGAGCTTGGTAGACTGATATGACATTTGTGTAACATCAAAGACAATACACAATTAAACAATTGTATCCAACACAAACAACTGAGTCACGTCCACGCACTGAAGGAACCTTGGAATTAGTCATTTGAACTTTAAGCAATCCTAGCATACAGACTAATCTTGATCAAGACAGGATAAGGTGACCGTTGGTGACTTTATTTTGTGTTAGACGTTGTCATAAAAAATCCGTCAACAAAATTGACGCTAGAAGGAGGGCAAAATTTCATTGAAGGAGAAATTTTATTGCTCAAGAAGTTATGACTCAAGATGGTGCTGCCTGGCACTAGAAGTTCACCTCCTATTTTGAAGCCTGGTTTGGGATTTCATGGTCATCAAGAGGATATGATTGCTGACATAGCTGATTTTTCTTAGAAAATAAGCACAAGTGAAGAACAGTACAATGAAATTTGACTGGTGTTACGAGGGGAACGAGAGAAGGCCATTGAGATTGTTGTTGAGATTGAAAGAGATTTGCTCAACCAAAGGTTTCCACTTGCTCCATGTGTTTCGTGCCTCCGGTGATCCAAGAAGATGGAGCGTATTAATTCACTCTCACCATAAAGACATTAAAGGATCCTGCGATCTACCCCAGGAGCTAAGGAATTCCAAGAGTTTATATTTAAGCCAAAACGTGGGAAGAAGGAAACCGCCTCCACAAGTCAAGATTCACCAAGTGTTGAAGATCTTACTCATTTGTTTTAGACTCCACCACCGCAGCGGCTGATACCGAGAGTAGCTGGTGCGAATATTTAGCAAAGACTCGTTCAAGCACCAACACCACCAGTTATTCAACAATAGCCGATACCTGCAATGGTACACCAACAACAAAAGCAACAACAACAACATCAACAAGCCCCGGGAGTGGCTTGGCATCCCGTAAATGCTTCACCACTCGCATCTTTTGCCGCATAACATGACATGCCAAAGAATCTGGAGCATTTCTGCACCAAGTTCTACTTTATTGATGTCAATCGTACTGCTGAGGAGCATATTAAAGTATTTGAGGATACTCTCTAGAATAGAGATATCCAACATGAGGATGTCGCTTGTCGGCTATTTTTGTATTCTTTGGGCAAAGAGGCATTCTATTGGTACATTAACCTACCTATGGACTCCATTGGAACTTGGCAATAGATGAAAGACACGTTCTTGTCAAAATTTAGGTTGCTTGTTTCCCCAGCAGAAGTGTATCGACAATTCATTGAAGTAAGAAGACAAGAACGGGAGCCGATTGGTGCCTTTAACAACAGATTCTAGAGAGATTATTCTAGGTTGCGCTTGCCTTATAATGTGAATGATGAAGCAGCTAGAAATATATACTATGCATCCTTGGACTGTTTCACCTCTTTGTTTGTCCAGAAAGCCAACCCAAATGATTTGAAGGCACCCTATGATGAAGTTTTCAAGATTGGCCTATGATCACCTACGACTAATGCAGGAACGATGTCTTATAATCCACAAGTTGGTGTAGCAAATTATCTCCCTACTATTAATCCAGTTTCTGCTCCGGCAAATCAATTAGTGCCTCATCCAGGGGCCCCAATGTCACAAGCCCTGCCATCGTAGCCAGTCTATCTACAAAACACAACCACTCCATCCAGAACCCAAGAAGAAAGGGATGAGACGAAAGAACTGATAGAACAAGTGAAAAGGTTGTCTATTGAGGTGACTTACCTTAGAAATCAGAATAACCAGATGCAAAGCATGCAGAGAAATTATTAGTCATACTAAGGAGGCAATAGAGGGTATCATAATAACCCTCCAAACCATCATGAAATCCATCAAGGACATGGTACCAGGCATCAAAAAAACAATCATGGTTTTTAAAATAACAATAATAATCAAGGGTTCCATAAGAAAGCATGGAACACAACACCAAATAATGGGGGTGTGCCTTCACCACTGGACAATCTGCCACCCTCCAACAATAGGCCGACAGATAAAGTATTCCTTGCAGAGGTCACCCTGTCAACTTGGTGTAGGTTGCACAATACAAGTCAACATTCCAAGCTACAATGCCATGAATTCCAAGTAGTTGCTGATATTTTTCAACAAGAAATGAAGAATTCTGAAGGTCCTGTCCCAACACAAAGATATGACCAGGCCCTTATTCTGGAGGATTTTAGATTCCCGCATGAATTTGAAGATTATACGCCACCACAAGGATCTTACAAATTCCCACTAGCATCAACAAATGGCCTTGTGGAGGTGCCAATATATCAAGAATCATCAAAAGTGTCGCTCGATAAACCTCTGGTCCAAGATGGATACATTTTCCCTCCACTAAAAAATAGTGTTCTAGTGGAAGCGGTTGGTGAGGTCCAAGCATTTCAACAATCAAATGGAAATTCCACTCCAAGGGCAGATCAGAGAAATTATCAAAACCATGAGCCACTAACGTCATCTATCCCTCCGAATAACTTCTCAACTCCTCCAAATCCCAATACCAACAATGTTCCTAGTCCTCTGAGGGATTCACCAAAGTACATGAAAGCAGTTGCTCCTCAGAATGAACGAGTCCAACCATCCGCGCAACCTGCAAAAAGTAGACAACAAGATAATCCTCCCAGGGAGGAATTGAAAAGATTGAGCTCTTACGTTCTGGAAGAGTTCAAGAAAATCAAGATAAGCCTGCCTCTGTTCGAACTAATGAAAATTCCTGAAGTAAGAGACTCGTTGTTAGGAAGCCTAAGCGATGCTCCTGGCCCAAGAAGTGTCCCGCAAGTTATAGCACATTTTCAAAGGAACACTCCCAACAATCTAAACCTGGCTTCAAACACAAAAGGATGTGCCACAAGTCTTTTCTGATGCATTCGACGCCGCGCAACAACCCCCAAGCTTTATCAGAATGGTGCAAAATTCTCCCTGTGATCCACAAGAGTAGAATCATGCGACAACTCAACCGGCTCTGCAAAGTACCCTTGCAACAAAGAAAGAAGAAACAATACAAGAGGTTCGTAAATCTGTGAAGCCAACTTTTACTAAAATCATTCAAGAACTGGCTACAGGTCAAGATTCATAGCAGGAAGCGAGGAATCATGAATTTAACAATAGTGGTGAACAGAGAAGGAAGCCCACAATCTGTTATACAAGAAGGGATGAGCTTGCTCCTTTCTTGGTCTCTGTCAGGATTTTTGGCAAGCTCTTACACAATTGCCTGATAGACTCTAGCGCTTCAAGCAACATAATGTCGTTGGCAGTATGTCAGAAATTGGGATTAATGCCTCTACATAAAAACAAGAAGGTCACCCAGCTTGACAAGACTGAAGTACCCGTCGTCGGAGAGCTCAACAACATTCACATACAATTAGTTGCCGACCCAAGGGTGTAGAGTTGTATTGATATTTCGATCATGGACATCCCAGATGATATGGCATGTTTCTAAGTAGAGATTGGTTGAGGAAGTTAAACGGATATATCTCTACCGACTTTTCCCACATGTGGCTTCCATGGAAGGGTGTTCCCAACCAAATCAGAATTGATAGCACGTCCAAACTGCACCTGACAATCACTGAATATGGAGAAGACAATGAGATCTTGTTTCTGGAGACCGATTTGGGTACCTACAGGCCCAAAGTTGAGGAGGTTTTGATGTTGCATGGCTCAACAGAGATGGAGCAGAGGGAAGAGATGCATGACTCCACAGAGATTCTTATTGAAGATGATCTTGAAGAACAGTCGGGTGGAGGCAAGGATATGTTTGATAGTTTTAGAGATTTCGTCCTAAGGAGTGTAGAGAAGGAGACTCGGTTGGGTAGAGGCATTGGCACATGTGATCTATTGCTACCTTGTTGGTGCAGAATTCATAATGCTTTTCACTCAGAGCTTACCTACAAAATGTGCAAACTTGCTATTGAGCAAGTAATGAAGGTAGTCTAGTCAAACCCAACAATGACAAGTATTGCAGAAACTAGCAATACTGGAGCCTGTTCCAAGGTAGTTCTGGAACACAAGGATGAAAAATAAAAAGTTTCTCAAAAAGAAGAAAAGGAGAAAGAGGCCATTCAGCTGCCCCAAGTTTAAAATGCTTATCAAATATGGACCCTAAGGTTCGATGGATCCAAATCCAAAAATGGGAGTGGCACTGGAATTGAATTGATTAGTCCAACTGGAGAAGCTTACCTGGCTGCGTACAGGCTACAATTCCCCTGCACTAACAATGTAGCCGAATATGAATCATTGGTCCATGGGTTGCTCCTTGCAATCCAGAAGGGTGCAAAGACCTTGCATGTGCTAGGAGATTCACAAATTATGGTGCGACAAATAAGGAAATTATATGCTTGTCGTGACAAAAGGTTGTGCCACTACCGTAACAAAGTATGGGACTTGATTGAGAGTTTTGATGCATTCAACATCAAGACGATTAACAGAGGTGATAATAAGGCCGCAAATGCATTAGCTCAAGCAGCCAGCTCCTTAAAGCCCCTCGCCATGGAATGATTGAAGAAATTTACATTTGAATTAACTTCAGTTCCCTCTGTGCCAGACAATGTTACAAATTTCCAAGTATTCGAAGGCAATAAACACATTTTAGACTTTCTTACAAACTCAGATGTGTTTATGGCACAAATAATTGATGAAGAGGAACTTGAAGAAGCAAAGTTTGATGCTGATGGGATAAAGAACTTGAAAACAAATACTATCCCTCATGGAATGATTGAGTTGGAAAGACTCTTTGACCCTAATAGGTTGAGCAGGAATCAAACTACGAAAGGAAGTGAGTGTGAAGCTGGGGAAAGATGGACAAACAAAGAACGTGTTCATTGGGAAATTTTGTACCCCAGAAGAAAAGGAAGGAATTTTGAAGAACCTGAAAGAATTCTCTGATGTTATCGCATGGGGATACGAGGATTTGAAAACCTATGATACTTCTCTTTTCACCCACACAATTCCATTGAAGCCAGGAAGCAAGTTTTCGGCAGAGACAAAGGCCTGTGAATCCATTGCTAGAACCACTGATTTATCAAGAAGTTACGAAACTACTCTCATCAAGGATAATATTTCCAGTCAGGCACTCGACGTGGGTCGCCAATTTGATTCCGGTAAGGAAGAAAAATGGACAAATAAGATAATGTATAGACTTCCGGAATTTGAATAGGGCTTCTAAGAAGGATAATTATCCTCTTCCATCTTTGGAGGAGGTGTTGCAAATTGTTAATGGATCTCAAATGATGTCATTCCTGGACGGATACTCTGGATATAACCAAGTTCTGGTGGAGGAAGAAGATGGATTGAAGACAACTTTTACCACCAAGTGGGGCACCTTCGCCTACAGAAGAATTCCATTTGGCTTGATCAATGTAGGAGCCACCTTCCAGAGGGCAATGGACATTGTATTTCGTGATTTAGTGGGAAAATGCATAATAATTTACATGAATGACCTCACAGTGTTTTCCAAAAGAAGGGAAGATCATGTTGATGATCTGAGGAAAATCTTCCAATGATGTAGAAGGTACGAGATATCTTTGAATCCCAAGAAATGCATGTTTGGTGTAACTGAGGGGAAACTTCTTAGACATGTTATTTCTGAGAAAGGAATCTCTATTGATCCAAAGTGCATTGAGGCTATTTCAAGGATCGGCCTGCCTGCTAGTCAAAGAGAATTTAAATCATTCTTTGGTAAGATTAACTTCGTCAGGAAGTTTATTACTGGATTTGCTGAGATCGTGAAGCCACTGAATGAAATGTTGAATAAAGGAGAAAAGATCGAATGGACAGCTCCAACGAAGCAAGCGTTTGAAGAAATAAAGCAAGCAATTGTTAATGCTCCAATCCTGATCAGCCCTGATTATACCAAATCTTTCTATTTGTATTCCTTTTCTTCAGAGCATACTTGTGCAACAGTCCTCACCTAGAGAATTGAAGAGAAAGATTAACATCCAATTGCCTTCATGAGTGTCCCGCTAAAAGATGTAGATCTGAGGTACCCAAACATGGAGAAACAAGCCTATGCATTGGTCAAAGGCACTAATAAGTTCAGGCATTATTTATTAAGAACCAAAGTGTTCGCCATTGTTCCTGATGTGGTTGTAAAGATGCAGAATGAATTGGGTGAAAGAAGAGGCAAGTGGGTCATCGTGAATAGGACTCGGACTAGTACAACAGACTTATGTTCTTGAAGAGGTATCTCCTGGAGAATGGTACAATGAAATTATTTTCTATTTACTGAACCATAGATGTCCTTCGCATTTGAATCCTGTCTAGAAGAGGGCGTTAAGAATGAAGAGCTAGAGATACATGTTACAAGGAGTTGTGCTATACAAGAAGAATCATGAAGGGATATACTTAAGATGTATAGGTAAAGAAGAAGCCAAACTAATTATGGAGCATTTTCATGGTAGATTTGGGACCAGTCACGGAGGTGGTTTGGCTACAGCACATCAAGTTTCCCGAGCAGAATATTATTGGCCCACACTGTTTAAAGATGCATATGAACATGTGAAGGCATGTCACACGTGTCAGATGGTCGTTGTTCAAGAAAAGAATCTTGCTATGCCACTTCAACTAGTTATTGAAGTAAGCTCATTTATTCAATGGGGATTTGATTTTATTGGAGCAATCAATCCCCCTTCTTTAGCTCAGCACAAATACATCTTTGCCACTACAGACTATTGCACCAGGTGGTCCAAAGCCCAAGCCCTAAAACTGTGTACCACTGATGTAGTGATCAAATTTCTCGAAGAGAATGTTATTACAAGATTTGGATGTCCACATGCGTTGGTGTGCGACAATGGCCCTGTATTCTCATCATTGAGGTTTTCTAATTGGGCCTT
This sequence comes from Cryptomeria japonica, assembly GCF_030272615.1. Taxonomy (NCBI): domain Eukaryota; kingdom Viridiplantae; phylum Streptophyta; class Pinopsida; order Cupressales; family Cupressaceae; genus Cryptomeria; species Cryptomeria japonica. Next base: position 514,236,946 of record NC_081414.1, on the reverse strand, counting down.
CGAGTATGGAATCACATTGAAATTCTATTCGAATTACTATCCCCAGGGAAATGGGTTGGCGAAATCAACAAATAAGAATATGTTGAGTGCTATCAAGAAGTTGTTGGATAAGAATCCCAAGGATTGGCATACACAGCTAAGGTTTTCTCTTTGGGCCAACAGGACACAGATGAAGAACTCCTTGGGAACATCTCCCTATCATCTAGTCTACAGACAAGATCCAATGTTCCTAGTCTAGCTGAGAATCCCAATTCTGCAGTTCTTGCAAGAATATTTGGATGGTGAAGATACGGTTAAGACACGTCTTTCATAGTTACTACACCTTGAGGAGAAAAGGGATCAAGCATTAGACAACTTTGTAAATCATCAGGGAGTGGTCAAACAGTGGTTTGACAAACAGGCCAAGGTCAAGTGTTTCCAGATTTTTGACTTGATTTTGTACTCGGATAAGGCCCATGAAAGAAGAGGTGATCATGACAAATTCAACAAGTTATGGATGAGTCCTTATCAAATTTCTAAAATCCTTAGAGATAATGTATTTAGATTAAAGGATTTGACAGGGGAGGATGTCCCATTGCCCATCAATGGGCAATTCCTTAAGCATTATTTCCAATCATAGGTCTCCCTATGAGGCCTACTTTGTACTATATTAGATTAAGTTTTTTTTCCCCCTATGGGATTTTGGTTTTCTTCTTTTTTGGTGTGCTTTGTTTGCTTTGGGTTTCGCTTTGGTTTTGGTTTGTGGCTTTTGGTGCCAGTTTCCCTCAAGCTTGTCTGCTCGTGTGGTTTTGCTTAGGTTTAGGGTTTTTTGGGTGGCCTTAAAGTGTTCGGGGTCTCTGCCTATTTGTGGGATGGTGATGTTGTTTTGACTATCTTTTCCATAGTACCCGGACCTCTTCTTTGAGCCATTTAGATCTTTTAGGAGAAGTCATGGTTAGTGAAAACATTACATGTTGCTTCAACGCCACTGGAATATTCAAACCCATAGTAGGCTTCACTGCTTACGAGCAAAAGGAATTGACAAAAACAAAATGAAATACCAAAAGAGAAACAAAGAAAGATGAAAAGTAAAAGAAATATCAAAAATTGTCTTTGGGAATGTGCGGATAACTCCACCGGGGCTATGGATGCTCGGCCAGCAGTGGAGCAATATTTGTGGAATTCCAGAGACAACCTCGTCGGGGCTATGGATGCTTGACTAGCAGTGAGGCAATGTCTCGGATGCTTTTGAACTATAGATACTACTAGCCTGCAATAACTGATTTTAAGAGTTTTGGATGATCTCCTAGAACAAGGTTGATATCCATGCACTTGAATTTTACTCTGGGTTCAAACCCTGAAGTGTTTCTCAACACTCGAAGTGTTTCTCAACACTCGAAGTGTTTTTCAACACTTCGCCCATGGAGTCGCCAGATGTTGTGACCTAATCACACATTACCCCATCCCAAATAGGGACCCCCCTAACTTTTAGGCCCTTTTGGTCATTTGGTCTCGGTTTTTTTGTGGGTTTTGGTGGCAGTCTCGTCAGTCTCCCCACTTTGCAAATGTTCGAGGGTCATTTGGAGTTACTTTGATTTTCATTTGTACGAGTTTGGTGAAGTCTATGGCCCGTTTTGTCTTTTTTTAGGGTATCTACCTTTGTCCGAGATTTTAGAGGTTTCTGTTAGGGTTTTGAAAAAACAGAACATGCGACTGGAATCAGGACCCTTCAAGGAACCTCCTAGTAAAATTTGAACCAAAACAAAGCAACTTTCTATTTTTAGAAAGTTCCTACTTTTTAGGGATTTTTCTAAGTCCCAAAATGTCATCATTTTGCCAAAAATCAAACTTACTATTTTAGTAATTTCTATTTTTATTAAGTTTCTATTTATAGTAAGTTTTTCTTGTATCCTGTCTAGGGGTCTAATGCTGACACTTTGAAGGTTTCTATTTTTGGAAAGTTAGTTCTCACAGGACCATTCGGGCAAGGTCACAAAGATCATACATTTGCAACTATTTCTAATTTGGGAAATTCGGAAAGCGAACAAAGAAAGCCAGAAGATGGTTGAATGCTGAAAGCCCACTCCTGAAATGGAAAGCGCGGGAAAATACTCTAAATCTGGGAAAATCATCCCAAGTCCTGGCTAGGCACCAAAATGAAAGAGGCATGGAGGATTCAGAAATTCATTGAATCCTCCACCAAGGTAAAATTCCGCCCCAGGGTAGAGAAAGGTGCCAAAATGAAGGTCCCGTGGAGAATTCACATATTCATTGAATCCTCCACCAGTGAAGAATGTTGCCCTGCTACACAGAAAGGGGCAAAAGTTGATGCACCAAGGAATTCCCACCACAGTCTGTGAATCCTTAGCCAAGATAAAAATCCGCCCAGGGATGAGGTAGGGCGCCAAATCCACTAAGGCATGGAAGGAGGGAAAAGACCTAAAATCCTTCTCCATGGCATTTTAGTGCCCAAGAGAAGTAAAGGGTGCCAAATTGAGGGATAGAAGAAATCCATGGAAGTGAGGAAATTCCTTCTGAAGTCAAAAATGCGCCCAAGTGCTAGGGAGGGCGCTAAACTCAGCATTCCATGGAGAGCAAGGAATAACGATGAAATCCTTCACTTATGCAAAATTCCGCCCCAACCTTGTGGAGGGTGCCAAAATGAGGTGTGCATGGAAAGAATGAAAAAGTGTGAATTCCATGCCTGGTGAATAATAGTGCCAAAGTTGGGTTGCCAAGGATAACGAGAAAAGATATGAATTCCTTGCCTTGTTAGAAATGGCGCCCAGGGATGAGGTAGGGCGCCAAATGGAGGTAATAGAGGAAGGTTCAAACATGATGAAATTCCTCCCTCGTGAAGAAATAGCGCCCAAAGGTGATGAGAAACGCCATAATGTAATGTGCATGGACAGATAAAAAAATTATGAATTCCATCAATTGGTCGAAATTCCGCCCTACTCCCCAATTGGGCGCCAAAATCAAGCATCCATGGAAGATTCACGAAATTGATGGAATTCCCCCCTCCAGTGAAAATCCACGCTCAAGCTTGAAAATTGAAAATTTGCCTAAGGCATGAAAGCCAAGGGGTCAAGCAGGAATCAAAAAGTAAAAATCCCCTCGGGCAAATTTTTGAATTTGTTATTTTTAGACAAAGAATCTTGTCGAAATGTGGAAAATTTTATAGATTCGGAATCATGGTGAAATTCTCTATCAAATGAACCTGGCTCCTAAATTTTAGGGGGATCCCTAATTCTTTGAAAAGCAAAAGACAACAAGTTAGAATGAAACCAAGCAAATCTTGAAAAAATCCTTCCATTTCCCTCCAAAATTGGAAAGAATGAAAATCAATGAGTTGGCAAAGAGAAGCTTCCAAGTATGACGCATGACTTAGTGCATTTAAGGAAACTTCTAAATTCAAACTCACTCGCATGGGAAGTTTCTTTTGCATGGCGCAGTAATTGGGAAAATTATGACGCATCATGAATGCAATTGCTAATTTAATGCCTCCTAACTTGGCAAGACGTTTTGAAGAATTCTATATAAGTTTGGAAAAGCATTTCATTTCTCACATGCAGGATTCACGAAAGAAGAATTGGAGAAGTGAAGGGTGGTCATACTTAGTCTATGTTTTCATCATTCCCAAGGTGCTTCCCACGATGGCGGAATCAAGCAAGGCAGATGCATTGATCAAGGCAGAAATGAAAGGTTTCCTTCCTCATTCTTGGTTGAATTCAAGGTGGGATGAAATCAATGATACTAATTTGGGCACATTCAATTTGGTTGCACTCAAGATCAAACTGTTTGGAATGACAGGGCACAGTCCATCACCAACACCTATCAAAATTGTCGAAAGTGGAATTGTTGTGGCAACTGGTTTTCCTCTTGCTATTCAATGCCCAGACTTGGTCTTGGATTGTGCAGCACATTATAATTTGGAGCGAAAGACAATCTCAACGCCAGATGGCAAGCTGCTAGCAACATTGACTCCATATTCAATTGGTGAGGCTTTCAGAATTCCTTTGCATTATTCCATGACATATAGGACCAGCAGCAGAGCTCAGGCAGTATATGAAGCAGGTCCTGCCAGGTGTGTTGATTTGATTAATAAGCAGTGGTTGTTGAAGCCTAGGGTGCATACCTCCAAGATGCCAAAAACTCACTATCTTTGAGTTCAAGAAGGAGTATGTGGACCTGATAAAAATGCTAAGCAGAGTAATGGGTTGTTCACATTATGTGAACCTTGAGACCCGGATGTTCTTCTACATAGGCGAGATCATGAATTCAAATGGGCTAATCAGCTAGGCCAGATTGATCAGTCACTACTTGTAGGAGTAGTTGGAAAACTTAAAAGAAAAAAGGTCCCAATCCTTTTTCATGAGCTCCTACCTGTTCTACATGCTTGCACAAAGGGGAGGATTTGATGGTCTGCTAGCAAGACAAATTATGGGTTGCGGATCAGCTCAGTTGAAATTACATGAGTGTTATCCCCAGCTGCATCTTCACAATGTTAATTCTTACAGGTTTGCGAATGACAACTTCACTATGTACTTGACATGACTTATGCAGAAGAAGTTGCATGTAAGGGTGTCACCGCAAGCAAGTGCCTTGGTCCAGAAGTATGCAATTGTGTTAATATAATTTCCTAAATTTACCTACATCAGGACGCAAGGATTCGCATTCCAGTCATATAAACTACCAAGATATCCATCAGACAAGCTCATATTGTTGGAGCTCATCAGACAATTAACTGCCTATGATCAGTTGCAGAAGAAGAAGAAAAAACAATCAATTGAATTCCCACTTGTCTTGGGTGACTTCATGGAAATATGCCCAGGCTTGGAAGCCGCTAAAAGTGTAGCAAGGGAATTGGCATTCTATCGTCTACCATTTTATACATCCAAGGCCCAATATGATCCTTACCGCCAAATAAAAAAGGTTGTTGGCGTCAAATTTATACGCAAGTTTCACTTAGAAGATTATTGGGCAGGTGTCGAGGACGACCTTGAGGTTTGGAAGAGAATGCATTCCAGATGGCCCCTTGACACCATCAGGATAAGTGAAATTTATCAAGTACCAGATCAGGTAAAGAAGGATTCAGATTTGATGCAACCTGAATTTGAGAAAGTGAAGAATCAGCCTATTCAGTTGCCAAATTGGTGAGAGCCCGAGATGGATGATTTGAGTATCTTAGCTAGACCGGTGCTAGAATTCACTAAGCACTAGATTAACAAGAAGATAAGAAAGTTGGTGTAAAGGAATGTTCATCTAATATATCAGCTAATGGGAAGTTTAGATTCCCATAGTGAGGCAACCAAGGGCTCTTCACAGGTTCAGGTAGGAAGAGAAGTTCATATGGATAAAGGAAAAAATGCCCCAAAGAGACCAAGGATGGAAAAGAAGAAGGATATCCAGCAAGAAATCCCACGGGAGGCTCAACAGGAAGTCCAACAGGAAGAACCTCCGTAAAAGAAAGCAAAGACGGAAAGAGAGTATTCACCAGCAAGTTCCTCGAGTGTGCAAGAGGTAGAGATGTTCCCACATCCAACAGGTCCACTTCCAGAGAGCACTCTGACACCAGATATACTCAGCATTAACGCTTCACAGGGATACCATCGGCCAAGAAGTCAATGGCAAGAAAATCCCCCACATCAGGAAGAGGATCACCAATATAGCTTCGTGGAAGCTATCCTTGGTGAAATGGAGGAAGAGTCATAGGAACAAAAGCACGTAGAGGATCATAGTCACTCCATCCCTGCTCCAGATTGGTTGGTAGGAAGGCTGAGAAGGGAATCAGAAAGGGAAACTGATCCTGCTCGAGAGTTGGAAGAATTGTTGAAAAGGATGGATCAGCTAGTAGAAAGGAAGAGTCCCCGGAAATTTTCCAAGGTTGTCAGGGAAGAATCTGGATGCCGGACCCTACACATTGTTGAGCCTGTAGTAGATAAAGACAGAAATGAAATCAGGCAGGAGGATTATGTTATCAGACAAATTGATCTTGGCCATGCTTCCACAGGCCAAGTAATGGGAGACTTTGAAGAATCTTCCTTGGCCATGAAGGAGAAGATGTTGAAATCAAAGGCGAAAAGTAAGCGGCTGACGGAAGAAAATAGAGCCCTATGTGAGTACGTCAGGAGTTTTAAAAGACCCCTCAGGGAGGTAGGTCCTTCATTCACTCCTCCTTCCTCCCTTCCTAAGTAAGTGGTTGATGATGCAAAAGTTATTAGAGCAATGGTGCAAAATTCTAGGGAATGGATAGAGGATGTTTACACCTAAGCCAGAAAATTAATTGAGGTCCTAGCTCAGCTTCATTCAAAGTTCGTGGCCCTCCTGAGCAGATTAGAGATAGCAGAAGGATTATGGGAGAATGTGCACATTTACCAGGACTTAACCATTCCGCGACTCAGGGATCTGACGAAGGTTCCAAGGCAAATTCTGGTTTGACGGGAAAGTGAATTCAAGAAAATGAAGCTCACGACTTTCCCCGATGGTTCTACGTCATCTACTAAGGAAAGAACACCTTTGATAAATTCAACGTAGACTCTTTTACTTCGAAAGAGTCCATCAAATGGGTGCAGGAGGAAATCATTAGTGCAATTGAAGCATTGTTCGTAAGGAAACTCAATGATGGTGGAATAACAGTGAACTCCATGAAATCTCAGTTGCATGATTTCTTCTTCGTAGGTTCGTTCCCTAAAGAGCATTTTGCAAATGTTTCTTCATTGTCCGGTATAATGAAGAAGACACAGGAAATCATGAGGGAGTGGGAGAGCTTATTTTCAAAGAGCGAGGAAGAAATTGCCTTGATGGAATTCGACATTGAAAATGTGCCAAGTGTCTCCATCAGAAAGATGGAAGCCGTCGTCAACGCATTCATTGCATATGCCATAAATGAGCGGGATAATGGTTGTCCATTCTTGGAGGAGAATCTTTTAGTTGAATAGTAGTGGCGTATTTACTGTTGGGGGTATTTTAATTAAGTGTGGGTCCAATCAATGCATGTCGTCGTCGGATGAGGAATCTTCTTGCATGCAACCTCCTCATTTATGGTTTTATGACAGATTCTTCGTCCATGTCATCGTCACATGGAGAATGATGGACATTTATTCCTTGCATGAAGGTGTTTGTTATATTTTTGGGCATAATCAACATCATGGGGCGCATGGGGTGCATTTAATGCACTAGTGGGTGCTATTTTATGTTTTTGAATTAATTGTATATGGGCATGATGGGTTATTAATTGTGGATTCCCACCTCGTTGCATCTTGAGTGGAGAATCTTCTGGGGTGAACCCTAATTAGGGTTTGCATGGTTTGAGGCCTATATAAAGGGGTGACCCCCCTCATTTGTAAGGGAGGAGAGATTATTATCCGAGATCGTTGCATCAGGATTGTGAAGTAGCCAACTTAATACATTGTTCAATTTTGATGGTGTATTCTTGTTCTATTTTGGCAATCTGCATGGTCTTGCTCTCTTCAATTAGATTATATTTGCTTATATGTTGTTAGGAGAACTGGATCTTATAGGAATACTTGTTGCAAAATCTGAGCTCATACTTTTGGTGTGCAACTGATTGTTGTATACCGTGCAAAGTTAGCCTAAGCCTTTTTGATGTGTATACGCTTAACTTCGATCATCAGTAAAGATTGTTCAATCCGATGGTCCATATTGGTGATCTGAAAAACCTCCATGCACGCTTTGATGATTGCACCGCCTTCGCGTACTTGTGATCTGCTGGCGAAATGAAGTGTGGTTTGATTTTGCAGGAGTGATCCCGTCTCGTGTTCTTAGGATTAGATTAGCTTTAGCATAGTCTTCTCTACCCTACTCTCATTTACTTTCCGCATATTTTGAAAAATCCAAAAGATCCAAAACTAGAGCTTTCATTGCAAATCATCCCTGTAGAAATCATTGAGCTTGCATAAGTTTTCTTCAATTGAACATACGTAAGGCCCCTTGGGTTATCAACAAACCCATCAAACAACTGAGTCACGTTCACGCACTGAAGGAACCTTGGAATTAGTCGTTTGAACTTTAAGCAATCCTAGCATACAGACTAATCTTGATCAAGAGAGGATAAGGTGACTGTTGGTGACTTTATTCTGTGTTAGATGTTGTCATTAAAAACACGTCAACAGGGGGGTTGGGAAAGGGTGGAAAATTTTCCCTTCTGCCTGCGACAAACAACCGTCCAGGCAATACTGTCATTGGGAACATTTAAAGAAAAATCAGGCAGGGAGGACCCTACAGAGTTACTGCTAGACTGTTGCATAACAATAACAGACTGTTTTTATAGAATAGCAACAAGAGAAGAATCACTGGGAGAAGAGAAAAGTTGTGGAGTAGGGGTAATAAAAATAGGAGCGAAAGGGGTGGAAGAGTCCATGATAGTAGTAACATCAGCAAAGGCTTCATCAGCAGTAAGGGGCACCTCATCTTGGGAGGAGACGTCATCCTCTAAAGAGGAGTCAATAGAAGGAAACTCAGAAGCATTAACAGTCAAGTGATCTTCAGTAGCATCCTTCTTATAGCCCTGAAAATTGATTGTAGAAAATTTTCAAATTTAAGCCCAAAACATTGATTTTCAAGTTTTTACTTGTATCCTCTGAGAACGATTCAAGGTCTAGATTTTAGGGTTTATCAAAACTTCTTACATTTTGCAAAGAAAACCCTAGAAGTGATATATTTTGTTGTTACTTTTTCCCACTTAAAACCGAGGGTACCCTTTCCATGAGCGGGGCCATCTTATTCCCTAAGCAAAATATTGATCAACCAGTTTGTGAAATAATATTTCCCTAAGTCAAGTGCATAACTTTCCTATTACCAGTCCCCTTTTAATAATATTTATGCCCACGTTTGTATTTTCCTATGTCTGAAAAGTCTTGAATACCCTGACCATCTATTAAAGGAAGGTTGGATCCAACGACTAGCGCTTCCCCGCGATCAAAGATTGGAGGATTTTAATGATCGTGGCACCGCGAGATTGTGCCACGTGTTATTGGCAGAAATCAACAGGGTTAGTAGTGTAACAGGTCGAAAGCATTGTGACACCGATTCGCAAGCGGTAAAGGTCGATCTACTAATAGTCCCATCAATTTGCATGTGCTCAGAACAAATGGAGATCTTTTATCCTGAGGTAAAAGGTGCTTGACTTTTAAGTCCTGAAGGAGTTGAAGGGCAGTATGCAAAGCCGTAAAGATTGAATAGATCAGACGACCCTCGTATTCCCATGATGAAAGTTGCATGGAGATTACGGACCGCGACATTATGAGATGATGCCACATGTCCCGGGCTGATCAGGAAGACCAGCGAAGATGTTGCTCACGAAACTTGGTCGGAGGATGATATGGCATTGTTCAGTTAGGATCTTGTGGGTCCACAAGTAAAGTTGGAAAGTCAAAGTGCTAATTTGACGAGAAAGGACTGTTAGATATGCCAAGTTGGATAAGATCTGCGGTTGAGTTTCAAATGAAAAGTTTGGATGGATTTTGGAGCCACCGGTCGTAGCTCATGGGAAAAGGAAGAATGAATGGGATTCAGACTGGTCGTTCAGGATTGATTTGATAGTCAAAGATGATAGCTCAGAGATGTGAAAGGATTTGGATAAGCTTCCATTTCAAGTGTGATGAATCATGAAATCTCTGATGAATTCAGAGATTTGTCTGTTGACAGAGATCCTAAAATAGGAGATTGTACACTAAAATAAGGAATAAGATCATAATAAAATCATTCACATAAGATGAACACATGCAGGTGGAAATGGAGTGATGGCCTAGAAACTGATGATGCCTTGAATTGTAGGCATGATTGCTGGAATCTGTAGCTAACAAGATGATAAAAAGATATCAAGGTGATGATTCTTCACATGGATTAACACCGTCACATTGAAGGGAATTTCTGGTTATAAATTCACTAGGCACATGATAAAATGGGTAGAAACAAATACAAGTTTCTTCATTTTATGAGAACAATTCTTTATCAGTGAAAGGACGGTGTTCAGACAGAATTATGAATGGAGTCTTTGCATATTTTGTAACACTGGAAGGATAATCTTTCTTTGGTATAATATTGTTCATTGCTAGAGGGGATGTGAAAGTTCAGGGGATTGCCAGAGGGGGTGTGAAATCCTTTTCTTTTAAGAAAAGTCACCCCAGGCCTATTTATCGCTCTTACTCTGCATTTCGTTGGCAGAGTGTTCCAAGAGGGAGCTCATGGGGAACTAAAAGAAGGATTTGTTCGAGGAAATATTTGCAGCCAGTCATCTCTGCAACATCATGGAAGCTGCAATGCCTTCTCAACAAATCCTATTTACCCCCAAGTTCCTCTTTCCATTTTCTCTGATCCGGGGCATAAAGGCTGGAGATTTTCCTTTAATTTGGAGGGAAAGTCTTGTTTCATGTTGAGATCTGTTTTCCTTTTCAGGAAGAGAAATGTCATGGAATAGACTGAGCATCTCAGGGTCCATCCGGGAGTGTCTGGGTGATATCGACACGGCTCAAGTATTCTTTATTCTACCAAAAATCAATTGGAAATTTTGGTTTCACCTCATCACGGGCGCCAACACGTGGACAAGGAGTGATTTGTAACAGAAGTGTGTGCAGCCTTTAAGGCTTGGTTTTGTTGACAAATGTCTCATGGCCTGAAGCTTGTCACTCCCTTGTTTTCTATAAAAGGGAATTCAAGGCCATTAGTTAGGGTCCGAATTTTTTGAGAAAGATCTCTGTAAAATAGATCTTTTCTGCAGGGTTAGGTCCAAAATAGTTCTAGAGAGTCATAGGAAATAACAGGGACTGTAATGTTATTTGCAGAGCAAGAAAGTAATAGAATAGTTGGGGGTTCCCCTTTTTCAAGTGGGTCATTTTGTATTTGAATTTGTTGGCTGTCATCTGATAAAAGACAGCTTTGATATTAATACAAATATATTTTCCCAATCTTTACTCTCCTGTGTGCGATTTTATCTTGTTTTAAACAAATGGGATCAAGGGTTTTGTTTGTTTGTTGCATTGTTATGATGTATGTATTCTTCTATTCAATGCTTTAGTCCAAGGGGTTAATTAAAATGCTTGAATGAGATTACAGAGGAAATAAGGCTCGCCATAGGATTTGATAAGCAGTTCAGATAAAGGATTATAAGCATAGAAATATTGTAAGGCAGTATTGTTTTAGGTTAGACTAGCTATTAGATGAAATTTTATCAGATTTGCAACAACACTTTTCATAGACTTTGTAACCCACTGGTATTCGCTAGCAAATCTCATTAGGTTATCAGTTTCCGGTTTTATCTTCTTTATGATCTCTCAAAATGAATGTTATGAATATCAGAACAATCATTTGCTAAGATTTTTGTATTTTCTAAAAGTAGTCTCACCCTCTCTCATACTCCAGTTTAAGGTTGAGGATCACTGAAGGATTTTCCATCCTTGAGCATTCTCCCTTTCTGTCGAGTCTTATTATGAGATAATCTGCTTTGTTTTCAGTAAGTTCATGAGTATCTTTGCAGAGAGAAGGATATCTTACTGAAGGGATCACCCTCCCTGGTTTTGTAGAGCCCAAAGCGCTGAAGGACTTTTTGTCCTTGTTATTGTTGGTCCAAGCCTGACATATATTGATAGTTGGAGGTGGCTCTCCATAGATATTTGGAGGAAAACAGCTTGGTCTCTGCCCTGTAAGAAGTGTAAACCCGTCATCCATTTTGGGAACCAACACCTTCCACCAAGTAGCATCACCTCTACGGTGGGAGAGAGAACAATCCAAAGCTAAGTGACCCATTGAGAAGCATCTTCGACAACGAAAGGGGAGGCCCTCATAATCCAACGATTGAGTCCATGGCCTATCCTCTACCATCAATAAAATTAGATTTTCACCTATTTCATACTCAAGATTACAAAACAACAAATTTCATGGAAAGATTTTCAGCCAAATGGGGTCTAGACTCAAATAAATTACAATAATTTTTTATTTTACTTTGATTTTTTGCGTGACTTATTATGAGTATTATTTGGGAAAAATCATGGTGGAAGCTACAATAAGGAACAAGAGAAAGAATCCAATCACTCTTGAAAAGTCCTTCAATAAATAAGATATGGATTCAAAGTTAGGATCAAGTGAAACTTGAGATACATCATCTTCTTTTAGATGACAAAGTGCGTTATCTCGAAGAAGATATGCAATCTAAAATAAAAAGGAGTATTGGCTAGCATTGAGTGTAAAGTTAAAGTACAATGAGAAAGTGTAATGTTCTGAGAGAGGACACCATAGCTAAAGACCGATATTTTGATAAATAAATGTGGATTATTTAGATACATTGATCTCAATACAAATGTTATTACTCATTTTAGATCTTATTACTTACTACTGAAGGTAGTTATGCATAAGTTTGATGGTAATGATCCACTTACTTGGATAAATCAAATGGATATAATTTTTTTATATACATTAGATCCCAAGTGAATGGAAGGTGATAATGGCTTCCTTATATCTAGAACTTGAGAAATTCATTTGATATTGGTGGCTTTGTGTTTAAAAATAAATAAAAGGGCTCTCAATATTAGTTGATTAAAATATCACAAGTCGAGGATTGGGAAAAAAAGTATGCTAAGATGATAAACTTAAAAAACCCCAAACTGGATAAATATCTAAGGTAAATGGTATAAACAAATTGCAAACAACTTCAGTTCAAAGTTTCAAACACATGAAATTTAGCCATTGTTTTGGCATTTAGTCAAATCCTCCTCGATCAAAGGAAGGAGCAAGAAAAATTATGGGAAGTGTACAAAACAAAGGCAAAAATAAATTAAAAAGAAAATAAAAGATTCCATATTTTTATTAAAGAAAAATGAGATATATGTGCAAGTCACACCACTATATTTTGCATCATTTAGTGAACAATGACCAATGACTAAAGTTTTTTATTCCACTAGGTAAAGTTGACAAACTTGTCATAACCTCCTTTATCACTTTTGATTTGATACTATTACTATTATATCTTTTTTTGGTTGAGCTATTGAATATGATTGAATAATTATTATAAAAAGTTAAATAATGGCCCTGCATACACACTTGGAGAATATAATTCAATTAGGCATTATTTAATTTCTCATTTTCAAATAGGCACATGTTGTAGGAGAAATTAGAAACTTCTAGAGGAATCTTCATTCTTTAATTTCCTTGCATGTAACTTCCCCCACTAAGTTATTGATCAATTTTGCATGGAACCAATATTGGAAAAGAATCTCATTTTCAATTAATTTCCCTAGATAGTGGAATTGAGGTTTTTTTTCTATACAATGTATGCAAGCTTTTGAAAAAGCAGTTCATGGTTTTTATTGTGAAGAAATTGTTCTTAAGTTTTTCATTTGATAGAAGTAGGATTTCTTTTGTAGTTTCAATCTTTTCGTAGGATTGTTAAATTGATTCTTGAGGATTTTCATCAAGTTGCAAGGAAGATTTAGAAAGGATAGCTAGAAGGTTGGGGAGGATTCAGCATCAAGCTTCAATGATCCAAGTTCTCCTCTCTCTACATTTTCTTATACGAGTAAAAATTTGTATTTTTCAAAAAACAAAAAAATATTTTTATCTATCTCTTGATTCTTCATTCATAAAAGAAATTTGCTCAACTTAATTTGTTAGGACGAATAATCAGATTTTTAGAGGAAAAAAAAAAGAGAAAGAAAACAAAAAGTCCGATTCTTGCTTTTGCTTTCTTGTAAATCTAGATAAAAATCTTGTCAAAGAAAATTTCTCCCTTGAATATTGATTTTGTGGCTTGTTGTACTCTGAGCAAAATTTATTATTGTTCAAATCTTCTTGCTGAAGATCTTTTTTTGTGATTTTTTTTTTCCGGGACCCATTTGGTTGTTTTACCTTCAATAAGTGAATAATTACTTGTTATTGTTAATTTTGTGGATCAGAATTAACATTTATCTTGTTCTATGTATTATCTATCATTGAATTGTTGTATAAATCTAATTGTCTTCTTTTATGTTGCAGGAGAGGAGGAGCATTTATTTATTTCAATGTCCATTCTCACACATTTCATTTGGTATATGTAGTGGGTTGGGTACGGTCAAGTGATGCCTTGACCGGCCATGTCTTTTGGACATGGCCGATCAAGACATCACTTGATCATGCCCCCTCATGATAATATATCAACTGAATAATCGATATGATAAATGTTTGAATGAGAGACTTCATTTATCTCTCATTCAATCATTTATCTTACCAAAGCTATCATGCATTAACACTCCCTCTTAGCTAGGTAAGATAAATGTAAAAAGTATTGGGAGCAATATTCATAAATCGTATGATGCTTACCTTGGGACCATAGTTCCAAGATGTGAATTGCCTTTGTTGGTGATTCTATTCACAAACTCTTGAGTGGATTGCCTCTGTCGGCGATTCTATTCACAAACTCTTGTGTGGATTGCCTCAGTCGGTGATTCTATCCACAAGCTCTTGTGTGGATTGCCTCAGTCGACGATTCTATCCATGAGCTCTCATGTGGATTGCCTCAGTCGGTGATTCTATCCATGAGCTCTTACATGGATTGCCTCAGTCGGTGATTCTATCCATGAGCTCTTGTGTGGATTGCCTCAGTCGGCGATTCTATCCACAAGCTCTTACGTGGATTACCTCAATCGGCGATTCTATCAATGAGCTCTTGTGTGGATTGTCTCTGTCAACAATTCTATCGACAAGCTTTTACGTGGATTGCCTCAGTCGATGATTCTATCCACAATCTTGAGTTATTGTAAGATCGTCACCTTCCAATAACCTCAAAATACAAGTGGAAATCATTTGGAAGTCGTCACTTCCTTATGATTTACACAAGACCCATAAAATAATTATTAGTATTAATAATAATAATCAATATTTACAATTTTTACCTCATAAGTGCTCAATCTTGATTAGTAAGCTCCCTCTCAATCACAAGGTATCTTGAGTTTCTTCTAGAGAACATATTTTTCTGAACATACGTCTGAATTTATGACTTCAGCAAGGGACGCTTGTAGTTTAAGTTTGAGAGGACAAGTTCTTGCAATGTGGCCATATTCGAGACTTTCAAGAAGATATCAATCTGATCTTAATCGGATCTTCCTTCAGGCAGTTAGGCTTTATAGAAGGAAACCTAGCTCTGATACCATGTTAATTTTGTGGAACAAAATTAACATTTATCTTGTTCTATGTATTATCTATCACTGAATTGTTGTATAAATCCAATTGTCTTCTTTTATGTTGCAGGAGAGGAGGAGCATTTATTTATTTCATTGTCCATTCTCACACCTTTCATTTGGTATATGTAGTGGGCTGGGTATGGTCAAGTGATGCCTTGACCGGCCATGTCTTTTGGACATGGCCGATCAAGACATCACTTGATCGTGCCCCCTCACGATAATATATCAATTGAATAATCGATATGATAAATGTTTGAATGAGAGACTTCATTTATCTCTCATTCAATCATTTATCTTACCGAAGCTATCGTGCATTAACAGTTATGAGAAAACCCCTCTTTGTCAAGTTTAATTCCATCATATTAATCTATGAGTGGTTTATGCCCCTGTGAAGATTATCTGAGAAGAGTACATTTGTGAACATAATTTCCTTTCTATGTCAATGAATTTTTTTGTGAACACATTTTCATATCTCTTGCAAATATAATTGTTCTATTTACTTTATTTTCTTTTTCTGGGAACAATCTCATCAGATTATTTCTCTGTTCTATTTATTTTATTTTCTTCTTCTGGGAACAAACTCATCAATTTATTTCTTTGTCAAAAAAAAAAAATTACCATATTACTTCTCTATGAATAATACTTTTCTCATTGTTCAACTGGGGATAATTTTACCATATTATTTCCCTGCAAACAATACCCTTCCTTTGAGAGTATGAAATTGTTCATTAAAAAAAAAATGCATCTATGATAAAATTTTACCCCACTTGTTCTTCTATGTGAATTGGATAAATCTTTATGTAATTTTACTTTTACTATCTATTCTGGTTTTCTAAATCATAGGTCTCCTGTGACTATATAATTGTTACCTGTGATTATTTGTTCATTACCTCGAATTATTTGTTCATTAAAATCTCTTTGTAAAAACTAATTTGACATCAATGTTTATTTATTTATTTAAGTGTCTTGTGTTGATTTTATATTTCCAAGTCTCTTGTGAAAACTATTTTGTTATCTATGATTATTTTTATTCATTTATTAATTTATTAATTTATCTACAATCGGAGAAAAATTAAATTTGTTATCCATATTGTTTATTTATTAAAGTCTATCAATGAATATTAATAAAAAATAGATTATATATATATATATATATATATATATATTAGGAATATGTTAATAATATCATGCATATTGAAATACATTATAAATTTTAATTGAGAGTTATTCGTTGATATAATTTTGAAATCATTTTGCCATTATAAATTCGATTTTCATATTGATATAATTTTAATATTGTAATTTGATTTACATTAACTAATTAGAAGGTTAAAGTAAACAATGTAAGTTATGGTTATAAGTGGTACCATAAGTTTTACAAAGAAAAATAATAATAATAATAAATTTAATTAGTAATACATAAACTAAGTGTTTTATTTTTACATGTTAATTATGGTATTTATTTTTATGTACTAGTAAATTGTCAATCTTAATTGGAATTAACATTAGTAAATTAGTTTTACATATTATTTATTTTTAGTTGGAATTATCAGTAGTAAATTATCTTTACAGGCTAATTATATGGTAATTGTTTTAATGCATTAGTAAATTATCAAAGTTAATTGAAATTAATTGATTGTAATTTTAACATTTTTTAAAAAAAATAAAAACTTTGATTTGTATAGGTAGTTGAACTTGAATATAAATTGTATTGATTATTATAATATTCAATTTTCTAACACGAAGTGTAATTTTTGATGGAGGCAATTTTTTTTGTTGGTTACCAGACAATGTACACCTTTAGTTGGTTCCTAGACAATGTACACCTTTTATACATTTAATCGCTTCATACAATTACACAGTAGAGAAATTATTACCTCACTAGTTGTGTTATTACAATTTACGAGAACTAGATGATAACTCTCTATTTTGAATATTAACCACCTAGTAGTATTAAGTTGTTACGTTTAAGTAAATCTCTTTCCTTTATATGTAGAATTAAATTCATGAGTTATTTTCTTTTAATTATTTAATTCTTGCAAAATAGTCTCAACTTTAAATTACTCTAGAGTGATGTTTATTTTAATCTTCCACAGTATAATAGTTGGACCTCTTTTAAAAAAACCTATACAAGAGGAGTTGAAAAGGAGTTGGAAACAAAAAAAAACTTAGCAGCATTCGGTATATATGGTGTCTCTGGGTCACGCTTATGGGTAATGCCATCATGTTGAACTACTGCACCTAACACCTAATAAAGCTGCAACAACGTCATTCGTGGCATCGTCCCTATAAATCGTTGGGGAGTAATAAGGGACACTTGGAAGTTAAAATCCAAGGGGGGGGTAATCCCCCTTGGATCGATAATCTAATAAGGTAATCTTTAAATGATTTTACATCCGCTAGTTAAACCATAGTAAACCCCTTTAGGGTTGATTGACTGAAATGCTTTTATAAACTTGGCTTAATCTTGAAGAGTTGTTGATGATTGACAATTGGGTCAAGGGTGATGCATGATAGGTATTAGGACCTAGTTGTTTTAGGCCACAAGCAATAGGCCACCTTGAGCCTTTGCTTAATGCTACCATCATGGGTAGCAACCATAGAGAAACTGTCTGGGACATTGACCCTAGAAAGGGTTGCATACCCACCAAATAGTTTACATTAAACCATAGATTAGAAATAGAACTACATACTATACGCCTTGATCCCGTGCCGAAACGGGTATGTAGGCAGTCTAGGGACGAAGTTGTCCCTAGTACTCAGGCGTTCGGGGATGGGGTCTAGGATTTGGTAAGAAGAAGGATTGCAAAGACTCCTAATCGAAAGATAAGTGTAATAAAAGAAAAAGTAATTCAATGCATACTCGAAAGGAATCCTGTATGAATTCGCTTGACTTTCCGAGGCTTTTGGCCAAATTCCAAGGCAAAATTTAAGCTTGCAATATATTATTTTACTTGCTCCTAAGGACAGTGACCTCGGTGCACACCTATTAAAGGAGTGTAGTTCTTAGTGAGTGACTCAGGACTCGGATGGTCTCGATGAGTCTAAGTCTCTGGCCAGAGCACCCCCTATCCCAAGTTGGATAGATGCCTACCCCGTTTGGGTAGATGCCTATCTCGTATTGGATAGATGAAACCTCATGTCCTGTATGGATAGATTCCTAGCCCGTATGGTTAGATGCTCATCTTGGATGGATGAATGCCTAATCCAATTGGATAGATTCTCAAAGTATGCAATTAAATCAAACACAAATAATTAAATAAATAAATAAATAAAAAATAGTCAAAATTATTGGGTTAAGTAAAGTGAGTTATTACATGTGGTATCAGAGCGAAGGTTCAAATCTAGGCCTTATGCTCACTCCAACTTACACAACTAAGGGAGTGTCGTTCAATGGTAGAGATAAAATTATAAAATCTTAAATCAAGAACTAACTATATAATTTAATTTACAGGTAAACCCTAGATGGCTAGAGGAAGGGGAAGAGGAAGAGGAAGAGAAAGAGGAAGGGGAAATGGAAGACATGCTACCACTAGGAGACAAAGGGAACCTAACCATGAGGAAAACCATGAAGAGAATCAACAAAACCAAGGGAATAACGAAGATGGGGTTGAGGCTATAATCAACCTGCTAACCGAACAAAGGGATAAGATCAACTTCTTGGAGCAATCAATGGAGGACCTTAGGGCAAGGCAGAATGACATCAAAAATAGAAGTGGAATTGAAAATGGGAACCCTGGTAACAATCAAGGGAATGTGATGGACAATAGAAGAGAAAATAACATGTTGGAACTCTCTAAGGATTTGAAGAAAACCACCCCCCCAAGTTCGATGGGAAGCAAATTGGTGAAGGAGCTGAAAATTGGTTAAATGAAATGGAAAATTATTTCGAACTAAGGGATTTTAGCGAAACAACCAAGGCCTTATGGGGTTCCTATCAACTCATAGGGGAGGCAGCTAGTTGGTGGACCAACACAAAGGAGCAAAATGGGTATAACAGAGATACAATCACATAGGATCAATTTGTTCACCATTTTCGTAAAAGGTGGTTACCACAATTGTTCTTTGATAAGAAGGTGGTAGAGTTCCATAATCTACGACAAGGGTCCCTATCAGTCCAACAATATTGGGATAAGTTCACCAAATTGCTTAAGTATGTACCTATGTACCAGAAAGACAAAGAAGGTCAAACGAGGAAGTTCATTTTTGGACTGAATACCAACATAGGGGCAGAGGTTAACATGCATGGACCCAAAAACATGAACGAAGTACTTGAAAAGTCCCTAAAGCAGGAGAGAAATATTCAAGCCCTAACATCAGCAAGGCAGAACTATAATGGGAACCACTCATTTAAAAGGAAGCATGAATTCAGGGGGAACACTAACTTCAACAAAAGTCAAAGGAATAATTCTTCTGAAAGAAGGCCACCCCCTAATCAATATCAGAGGAATGGAAATAATAATAATAATCATAACAGGGGCAATAATAACAAGGGAAATTATAACCGGAATGACCAACACAATAGGATAACTTATCCACTTAGGGCCAATGAAACAAGGAATGATCCCCCTAAGAATCAAGGCAGGAGGGGACCTGCGAGATTACATTAGGGCCAATCAACCACAACAAGGGCCTCAATAAAGGATTCATGCAGCAGTTAGGAACCAAAGAACAAGATTCCATAATGTTCCCGTGGAAACTACAGGTACACTTGTAGTCACATAAATTTGTCCACTTAATTAAATGAATACTTAGTATTTATTTGATTATTTAACCATCAATTAATAATTAATTAAATTAATATTTAATTAATTCATCTTAACCCTATTCTCCTATTAATTAAATAAATTATTCAATTTATTTGATTTAATTCACTTAACCAAATTCAGACCATTAATTAAATAAATAAATCATATTTATTTAATTAAATCTTCTCTCACATTTAAATAAATTAATATTTATTTAAATCCCCCAAAATCCCACCTCTCACATTTAAATAAATAAATCATTTATTTAAATCACCTTTATCCTCCACCCACTTGTATTTTCCTACAAATACAAGTTGCACAATTATTTTAAATAAATAATTTATTTAAATCACCTTTATCCTCCACCCACTTGTATTTTCCTACAAAAGCAAGTTGCACAACTATTTTAAATAAATTATTTATTTAAAATCCTATTTATCCTCACCCACTTGAAACCTTTAATGGTTTCCCTTAAAGTAGTCAAACTTGATGGCTTTAAAGTCTTCAAACTTGATGGCTTCCTTCTATAGTCTTCTTAAGACTTTAATGGTTTTCCTTAAAGTCTTCAAGCCTTTAATGGTTTCCCTCAAAGTCTTCAAGCATTTTAAATGCTTTATCTTCATTTTTCTCATTTAAATAAATTAATATTTATTTGAATATTTATCCAAATGCAAATTACACCATTTAATTGAAATAAATGATTTTATTTTAATTGAAAATACCAAAATTTCTCCCACTTGCATTTTCCTACAAAATCCACTTGCATGCCTAAACCCCTTCTAAATTCTTCTAAACCCTTCCTAATTAGCCTAATCCATCCCCTAAATATTGTCACATTCCTAAGCAAATTGGAGTCACTTCTCAAAGACTCCAAAGTCTTTGAAAAGCAATTAATGCTTTGTGTGTTCAACAAATTAACCCTCAAAGTCTTGGATAACCTTTGAAAGCTTCCAACCTTCAACCACTAAATGGCTCAAAGTCTTGGATAACCTTTGAAAGCTTTCAACCTTCAACCACTTAATCTCCAAAGTCTCCAATAACCATTAATGGTTAATTCAACCCTCCCACATGGTTAAAACATTTGTTTTGACTCAACCTCTACCCAACCCAAAGGTCTCATCAGGCCATTAATGCTTTGACCATGATTATCTCTTAAACATTTGCACAAAGGTTTATCCTTGGATTAACTCTTAATCCAATGGGTAATCTTAATTTAGACTTGACCCTTACCTTCTAGATAACCATGAGGTCTTCTCAGGCCTTTAATGCCTCCAACCTCTTCTCTCAACCCAATCCTATGTTGACACTTGTCACCATTTTATTGGTGCCAATTGTGCACATGGATCCCCAACTTTCAAACTTGGCCCTTGATTAAACCATTCAATCTTAACCCTTCATTTCCCTATTTCTTCTATAAATAGAACCCTTCTCCTCAAGCAAAAAGAGAAGCATTTTAGAGTATTGTTGTTATACTGGCATTAGCATAGAGCTTTTTCATAGCATCACTATCTACTCTAGCATAGTATTTAGCTTTTCATTTCATATCTGAAGCTTAGTATTAAATCTCAATCCTCCATAAGCATCCATAGTGCAAAAAGCTGCTGAGAGCTACACTCATTTGGGACTTGGAGAGGAGAGGAACAAGGGAGGAGCAACTATGAGCATCTTGATTAGCTATTTCATTTTATGTTTATATGCTTTCTATTTCATGCTTAATATCTCTCTTGATATGCCTGTTTAGGATAATCTTTTGTTGCTAACACTAACGTTTGTTTCTTGTGCTCTTGTGTGTGTTGCCATCAAACAGATTTTCTAATCCTTTTTGCAGAGCATCATTTGGTGAACCTGACGTGAATCCAAACACCAAAAAGATCAATTTTTTTTTTTTTAACCAATAACATGTTTGAATGTTGAAAATGTCACACAGGTTGCGATTTTGACACTGTTTTGGTGCGTTTGGCATTATTTTGGCGCTATTCCCCCTGTTTCAGTGCTTTTCCCTTCTCTGTCTTTCCCTTTCTTTTAATACGTTTGTGTTAAATAGTGCCTCTGTTCAAACGCAGACTAGCGCTATTGTAACAAAACGTTGTACAAATCACTTTGTAACCAAAAAAAAATAAAAAACCAAAAAAAAAAAAAAAAAAAATTTAGGCTTGTAGAAGCCCACCAAATAGGCGGATTTTACTAACTATTTTTCTCTTTTGTGCAGATTTAAATTAGATTAAAGAGTAGATTTATATTTTTTTACTAACTTGTTTTTGAAGTTGGTTTTAAAAATGAATTCACTTTTTATTTTGGTTTAAAATTAACTTCACATTTCAAATTTGGGCTTTTGAAAAAGAATCACACATTTGTTTGGGGCTATTAAAAAGAATTTCATTGTTCAAAGGTAAAAAGAACCACAAACTTATACAAAAACAATTTTATTTTTTTTGCAAGTTAGAAAACAAACTTCGTTTTGGTGCTTAAAATCAACAAGGCAAATTTTATTTCTTGCATCAAGATAAAACTCACAATCCACACTTCCATTTTTGGTGCAAATAAAATTCACAATCAACTTGTCTCATTTTCAAAGCAATTTTACTTCATGCAAACGTGTTTTTCATTAAGTTGACCAGGATTTTCAAATTCTAGTTTACTCAAACAATTGCCTTTGAAAATTAAAAAGAACACCATGATTGTTGGAGCAACATCTCCAAATAGTTAGATCACATTGCAATGATAGATTAAAAAGAACAAGTGTTTTTCGTGCTTGGCACACTTGTGCAAAGAGTTGGTCGAGTGGTCCTACCTCTAACACACACTATCCTCTCCCTTGGCTCTCGTGGTCCTAGGTGCAAGAGAAAAGTGTTAGTAACACTCAAATTTTATCTTTTTAAGAGAGGCCTGCCAAGGGATCGATACTCTTGGGAACGACCTCGAGCAGTAAATCCTTCGAGCCGCTATAGAAATCAGGTGAGAGCGAAAGTTGTAGCCTTGGGTATAGCTGTTCCTACAGTGTAACTGGCCGAAAGGACAAATGGGCCCCACCACCAGTTACAAGGCTCTTAAGTGAGTCACTGCAGAATGAACTTATGTCCAAAAACATCGAACATGACTAAACACCTTTAAGTAGTAGCCCACCTGTTCTATTGATTGAGGATATTTGAGATATAATTTAGTGCAAGAGCATAGATGGTTTTGCTCCCAAGATACTCACCATACATATTTCCTTGAGTAGAAACATAGCTTTTTGAAAAGTCACTTGTGGCTTGATAAAAGTGGTGACTCCCCCATCATAGGGATCATCTATTTGTTATGCTCGTGCAAGACTTAGTATATCACATCCTTACCTGCCACGGCGGGATTCATAAGGTATGTAGTACCAAAGTCGAAGAAATATCAAGATGTGGGCTAAATTTATCACAACTGGCCATTTGACCTTAGGGATAAAAAGTGTTTGAAGTGTGTTCATTTTACAGACCTAGTGCGAATTGAGCCGACTTCAGGCTTTGGAAATACACCTTAAAATAAATCTAAAGGAAGGGTCAAAAACAAGTCCAAGGATTGGGTTGATCTAGACCCATACTCATTTGTGCCTTTGAGGCTACAATCTTGTGTTTGTGTGCTTGCTTTGTTTTCTTGTCAAAGAAAAATCAGAAAATCAATCCCAAAAACAAAGTATTCATCCAACATTTGTCAACACAACCAAAAACATCAAAAACAAAGTACAAACAACAAAGAGTCAAATTTTATGACCATTCTTCACATCTTGCGAAAGAAGAAGTGTCATCAGAATATTACCTTGAAAAGAAGACCATTAAGCTCAAAGGCTTTGATCAAAAGGAGGAAATTCTTCTATCTCAATAGACAAATCTTTGTCTCACATAGAGTCTTTCTACATCGCATGCGTCTCTATCTTCAAGGTAAAACAAACGAATTTGATTCCGAATCATTGAACCGCAGAGCTTTTATGCAATATAGAGCTCTGAGTTATCACAAAAATCAAGGAGGAAAGATTAATCCCAACTTCTTCCCAAACATCTGTATCACCTACAACACAGCTCGAGAAGTGCCACCAATGCCTGAAAGGGAAGAAGAAGAGTTTGTTCCATTTGTGACACAAAGTTTTTATTGAAAGATTGAAAGTTGAAAACAAAAACATCCATCATCTCATTCATACATCATTATTCCATCATCAATCCATTCCAAAAATTCTCAAAGCATTAAGAGGTTCTTGTCCCAAATTCTCTTTTTAGATATTGCTTGAAATCAAACACATCACATCACTTTTTGGATTGTTTCTACATCTAGGATAAGCTCATCCTAAGAGACACATCTACGCAGGTTAAAACTAGTTCATGAGTGAATCCTCTCATTACTAGGTAGTTAAATCTGTAACACATCTCAGATTTCTCTACACCTTATCACATCCAAAAATCATCAAAACAAACAAGCAATTCAAAGAAGGAATTCTGGTTACATCTACCTTTAGAGTGCTAGAGATCTACATATCATACAATCCACTAATCATCCATCTTTCCTCAAAACAACTCATCATCATCATCATCTATCAACTTCAAACATAAACTTGCAAACAAAATGGCTCAAACCCGATCGCGATCAAGGCAACGAGAAATAGAAATTGAGGAAGAAGAGGACAACTTCAATGAATTTCAAGAAGCACTTGGAGGAAATGCAAATGATGAAAACCCAAGTACTCCTACTCCGTCAACAATCGAAAGGGTTCAGCATAACCCTCATTTTAATAGATTATTTGATGAAATACTAAGGAGCAATGCGGATGCTCACTTTTTAAGACTCGCTCAAGAAGGAGCCAAACTCCCCTCTGACTTTGATCTTGCCCAATTAAGACAAGCACCAGAAAGACAAAGTCGCCATGAGGAGGAAAGGCGTAGAGATCCCATCAGATATAACATCCCTCGAGGTAACCCACCACCTCCTCCTCCAAATGAAATGGAGATGTTGCGGCAACAAGTCGAGAATCTCGCCCAACAACTTCATAGTGGTGTTAGGACCAATCAATTCTCACTTAACGACATCTGTCCCTATCCGTTTGATAGGAATCTTTATATGCCACCCTTTCCACGCGGGTTTGAAACACCCAAATTTGAAAAATATAGAGGAAAGGGGGATCCCCGTGATCATGTCCGAGAATTTCATTCTGCTTGTCTTGAAGTGGCTTATGAGGACACATACCTAATGCGCCTTTTTCCCCAAAGCTTGGGAGGAACCACCACATCATGGTTTTCCCGACTACCAGGTGGCATTAGAACATTTGAGGAACTCATCCAGAAGTTCCTATCTCATTACTCTTATAATATTGAACGCGACATCACCATGGCTGATCTGTGCAACACCAAACAAAAACCAGGTGAATTATTCTCAGTATTCCTGCAACGATGGCGCCAAATGTCTAGCAGACGTTCTCTTCAGTTACCTGAACGAGAACTAGTGGAAATTTTCATTTCCAACTTAAACGAAGAAATGGAATTTCACCTGGATGTCAAAGACACAGACTCTTTTAACGATATGATCACCAAGGGTATAAAATGTGAAAGGGCACTCATCAAAAAAGGACTCATCAAAATCTTTAATGAACCAAAAGATGGTCCTCGCCCGCGCTTCAATAGCGATAAACCGAACTTCTGGAACAAGAATAAAAATATCGTCAACGATGGGGTTGTGGATGCTCGAACTGTCCAAAATGCACAACCTGTGGTTCGGTTTGCAGGACAAAATCCTCCACCTCAAAATAACACAAATGTTCCTCTTAATCAAGGTCGCATCACATCTCATGATGAACCAAGACCTCGTCCACAAAAACAAAAACGCACATACACTCCCTTAGGGGAACCCATTGAAATGGTGATGCGACAACTCATTTCTCAGAATTTGATCACTCTACCTAAGTTATCAAATTATGAGCCTCAAGTCAAACCGGCATGGTGGAGAGATACTGAACATTGTGAGTTCCATCAAGGAAGAGGACATAAAACAAGTAATTGTCACCGATTGAAAGATCTCATTCAGGATCTTATTGACCGAGGAGAAATTGAAATTGAAGGGCATGACCCAAAAACAACCAATAATGATCATCAGATGTTCAAGAATCCACTTCCATCACAAGATCAAAGGGGTCCTTCCACTTCCAGACGAGGTCCTGATACCACTGATTATACGCAGGCTGCGTATAATTACACTGTCAATCACCTGTATGATGCCAGTGAACAAATTGCAACTATCACCTTCAAAAATCCCACCTCAAATTGCAATGTTGTTACGCGTCGCGGCAAAGTTACCATCAAGGCAGCTCCACAAGGCACCACCTCCATCCCAAAGCAGTACAATCTTGTGGAACAATTAGACAAAACGCCTGCGCTTATATCCATTTTAGAGCTGTTACGCCTATCGCCATCTCATAAAACAATCTTGGATCAAGCACTCCAAGAGGCGTCAGTCCCTGCAAACTTGAATACAGACCAATTTCAAGCCATGGTTGGAAATCTAAAGTCATCACCTTGTCTCACTTTTTCTGAAAGCGACAACTCTTCTTTCCAAAAACCTCATAATGCTTCGCTACACATTGAAGGCTTTGTCAACCAACACAGGATCAAGCGAGTCTTGATAGATAATGGAGCAGGCCTAAACATTTGCACACTTCAGTTGGTCACAGCATTGGGATATGCAATAGAATCAGTGGATCCTCGTAAGAAGATCACCATCAAAGCCTATGATGATGCAGAGCGTTCATCCAAAGGAGCTGTGGTACTACCAATCCGAGTGGGCCCTGTGGTAAAGCATATCATTTGTCAGGTTCTGGACCTTCCTCTGCCATATAATCTATTATTAGGGAGACCTTGGATACATGCCATGCAAGCTGTTCCATCTACCTACCATCAATGTATCAAGTTCCCACATAACGGGGTCGAGATCACAATCCTGGGCGATGCAAATCCCTTTGCATTTTGCCATAATATCAGCCATCAACCAGAGATTACCGTTCCTAATAATAGAGAAGCCATTTCCTCCACATCATATATAAATCCCGCCTCTCTTGCCAGTTCAAACACCCCTATGCCCAAGCAAGAAAAGCTAAAGATGAAAGTAGCAGAGGAAGGTCCTGGAGAATATAACTTGAGTCAGCTCTTTTGTGTGGGACAAATGCCCACTTCTCCTAGAACACATGGTAAACCACAGCAGTTGCTCCAGCAACCACTAATCACGCCAGCATGTGCCTTAACGTCTTTCATCCTTGGAAAGAGTCAAGAGGAAGAAACACAAGATGAGGACCTAGCGGACTGGATCTATAAAGATCCCATCACCACTGACAAACCGCAAGTTACACTTCCTACGGAACAATATGGCAAAGGCCTCCTCATTATGCAAAGAATGGGATATGATGGTCAGAGTTCTTTGGGATACTGCAAACAAGGACGACACGAACCTCTACTACCAGAATTCAAGCCCAAAGGTAATACAGGCCTTGGCTTTGAAAAAGAGATCCTTCCTAAACTCAGATTCAAAGGAAAACCCAGCAAACCATTTTGCCCACCTACTGCAAAGAGGATACCTTTCATAATCAAAGCACCATCAAGAACTATCCCCACTGCCCCCTCAAGGCTCAAAAATCCACCATCACCAATGTCACTCATCCCATCAAACGAACCAGTAATCCTATCAGCAACACCATTTGTAGCAGCAACTATATTGGAACCCGCAGCAGCATCTATGGCACCAGTAGTTCCAGCAAAAGCCACTGAGTTACCATTACCAATACTTCCAGTGACAAATCCATTAAACCCCATCACAATTCCTGCAGCACCGATCACTACAAGGATACATAAACCAATCACACCTGTCGTGTTTAACTCCAAAGACATCCCAGTATGGTATAGCAATCGGATGCTGGAGAGTGATTCAGAGACCGACTCACATGAGTGGGAATTCGATTCAGTGCAACTTAACACTTCAGATGAGGAAGACACATCACCACCTCCACCCCGCAAAGACATCCCTGTTTACGGAGAAGCACAGATAAAGACCACTTGGGTACCTGAGCTGGAAACATCTTCCACAGACCCTATGTCTCATCCTACGCCTGATTCTGACAGGGAGAGTACCATCAACGACCTTCACCACACTGTCTTAACCCTCACTGATACATCTCCCGCACTTAACTTAATCGATGAAGTAATGCCCATTATCCACCCTGAACTCATTGAATGGAACCAACCAAATCCCCCATGTCTTGACCTCTTCCAGAACGATGAGGCTGTCATTGACTTTTTAGAATTAAGGGATAATCTACCAAGCGGGGATCACAAAGCTGGATTCGCCATTGAACTTAATAGCGCAGCATACTTCGGGGCGGATGCCAAACCCTTCAGCTGCAAAAATATAACAATAAAACATGGATCTTCCAGTGAAAACCACACTGTGGCACTGTTTGATCCGACAAAAGTAAAAAGAAAGAGCGTATCCAATGGTGAAAACCTCTCTGAGGCGCCTGAGGATGAAGGCTTTGACATCCTCCCTGCTAGTACACAACAGGAACGATCAACGATTCTTATCGAGGAAACCAAAGAATACAATGTGGGGACTCCTGAAAACCCTCATATCATACATCTGGCATCTCTTCTCACTCCAGAGGAACAGCCTCAATTTATAGAGTTCTTCCAGAAGCGTCAGATCAACTTTGCATGGTCATATGCAGACATGCCTGGGCTTGATCCTGATTCAGTCATGCATCATCTCACAGTAGCAAAAGGAGCCAAACCTGTCAAGCAGAAGCTTCGTAAGATGCATCCTCAGATTGCCGTGCTAGTCAAAACAGAACTCAAGAAACTCCTGGATGTTGGTTTCATTAGACCAATTGATTATGCAGAATGGATCTCCAATATTGTGCCTGTCGGCAAACCAAAAGGGGGCATCCGCATTTGTACTGACTTCAGAGATCTAAATAAGGCATGTCCTAAGGATGACTTTCCCCTACCAAATATCGACATCATAGTGGATCTAACAGCAGGACATGCGATGCTTTCACTCATGGATGGATTTTCAGGATATAATCAAATAAAGATCGCACCAGAAGATCAACATAAGACAGCTTTCACATGTCCATGGGGCACATATTGCTGGAATGTAATGCCTTTTGGTCTAAAGAATGCAGGAGCAACCTATCAAAGAGCAATTACCACCATCTTCCATGACATGATGCATACCATGATGGAAGACTATGTGGATGACTTACTAGCAAAATCACTTACTAGAGAAGGACATCTCCACATCTTAGATCAAATCTTTGATAGACTGGAACAATACCATGTTCGACTCAACCCAAAGAAATGTGTCTTTGGAGTGACCTCCGGGAAGCTTCTAGGATACATTGTCTCAAGCAAAGGCATTGAGGTTGACCCAGCAAAGGTAAAAGCTATCATGGACATGCCACCACCAAGGAATATCAGTCAGCTAAGGACACTACAAGGACGGCTTCAATCCATCCGAAGATTCATTGCACAATTGGCTGATAAGTGTCACCCATTTACACATTTGCTACACAAGAACATCCGCTTTCAGTGGGATGCTCGATGCCAGCAAGCATTTCAGACACTTAAAGAATATCTCATGAATCCACCATTGCTGATGCCACCAGATCCAAGTAGACCATTGTTACTCTATATCTCGGCAACAAGTACATCATTGGGTGTACTACTGGCACAACATAATGCAGAAGGCAAAGAATGTGCTATATACTACATCTCTCGCACACTGGTTGGCTATGAACTCAATTACACACCTATTGAGCGAGCTTGCCTAGCAGTAATCTTAGCAGCCACTAAATTGCGGCACTATCTGTTAACACACAAGGTGCAACTCATTGCAAAGATTGATCCACTCAAGTATTTACTTAGCAAAGCAGCATTGACAGGTCGCTTAGCCAAATGGGTGATGATTCTAAGTGAATTTGATATTGAGTATGTGGACCGTAAAGCTATCAAAGGTCAGGTTATTGCAGATCAGTTGGCCGATGCACCTCTCATAGGTGATCATCCTCTCATTTCCAATTTTCCAGATGAAGAGATATTCATGATTACAGAAGCACAGTCATGGAAATTATACTTTGATGGTTCATACACTAGGCACGGCTCGGGGGCAGGCATTCTGTTTATCACACCTCAAGGTGATAGCATCCCGAAGTCTTACAGGCTCACATTTCCATGCACAAACAACATAGCAGAGTATGAGGCCTTGATCACGGGACTCAGATTAGCCATACAATGGAAATTAAAAGAATTGCAAGTATATGGCGATTCCCAACTAGTCATTCGACAAGCAACAGATGAGTATCAGACCAAGGATGATAAACTCATGCCATATAAGCAAATGGTGGACAATCTAAAAACATCATTTACTAATATCACTTTTGAGCAGATACCAAGAGATCAGAATCGAGCTGCTGACGCTATGGCTACCATTGCATCTCTACTAGATCTTCCACAGAATTCAACACGCTACGAGTTCTTGGTAGAACAGCTTTGGATCCCCGCTTATGATATCCCCGAATCTGAAATGATATGTTGCCTTGTTGGTTCTGAATCCCCATGGTACGGTGAGTTCTACACCTATCTCCGCGATCACACCCTTCCTCCCAACCAATCAAATAACCAACGTAAAACCTTCATTCGCCAAACTGCTCGATATACCATTATTGCCGAAACCCTATACCGACGTAGTCTTGATGGTACTCTCCTTCGGTGTCTGGAACAAGATGAGATAACAAAGGTTTTGGAAGAGGTACATGAAGGAATTTGCGGGACTCATTCAAGTGGTCCATCACTAGCCAAGAAGATCATGCGAGCTGGATACTATTGGCCATCTATGGAAAAGGATTCCTACTACTTTGTCAGGAAATGCAAAAAATGTCAAGTTCATGGTGACCTAATACATGCACTAGCTCAAGAACTGCAACCAATCACAACACCATGGCCTTTTTGTCAATGGGGTCTTGATCTTGTGGGTAAAATCCATCCATCTTCATCCAATGGCCATAAATTCATTATTACCGCCACTGAATATTTCACCAAGTGGATCGAAGCTGTTCCACTTACCCAAGTCACCGGCAAGCAGATCGCCTCATTCATCCTCAATTACATCATCTGCCGGTATGGTGTGCCCATGTCCATTGTCACAGATAACGGTCTTCCTTTCAAAAATCAGGATGTTTGTGAGCTTTGTGAGAAATTTCATATCCAACACCGCTTTTCCACTCCCTATTACCCACAAGGCAATGGTCAGGCCGAAGCATCCAATAAAAACATATTGAGAATCCTAAAGAAGACAGTCAATGATGCCGGTCGTGATTGGCATGTTCAATTGAATCCAGCATTATGGGCATATCGAACTAGCATTCGGACCCCTACAGGTGCAACTCCTTATTCATTGGTCTATGGTGCTGAAGCTATCTTACCTATTGAGGTCGAGATACCATCCTTACGAGTTTCATTGCACAATCTCATCGATGATGAAGCATACAGAGTATCTCGTCTTCAGGACTTAGAGTTACTAGATGAGAAGCGACAAGCTGCATATAATCACCTCAAAGCCTATCAGCAGCGCATGAGTAGAAGTTACAATCACCGAGTTAGATCTCGTACATTTGAGGTAGGTGATCTTGTTCTTCGAGAAAATCCTCGCAACCAACCAAATAGAGAACATCAAGGCAAGTTTGAATCAAACTGGCTGGGCCCATATGTTGTCACTGCTGTATTCGGGTCCGGGGCATATCAGTTGGCTACATCAGAAGGAGAACCGCTTGCAGATCCAATCAACAGCATGCACCTCAAACGGTTTTATACCTAAGCTGTATAGAGCATCCGGGTCCCCTGCATACTAGAAAATACCAAAAACATTCAGAAAATGTCCTGAAGAAAATACAAAAACATTCAAAAAAGTAAAGAAAAATCATGCATCCAAACGGTGAACAACCACTCCGGTGGCACCTTGGGTAAGTGCGATGGTGAAAACCTGGCAAACAGGCGCCACTCGTAAAGGCAATGGCTCCAGTATCTTTCAGGCTCATTGCGATCACATTCATGCACACATACATCCATCCATCCAAACCATGGCTTGTTATTTGATCTGCAATTAAGAAAATACTCCATGCGTCTAGCATCCCACCTTTTCATAGTCAGGTCTACAAACTAGGGGCAATACCCTTACCCTCGTGAAGGAAGTGGATTCTACATTGTCTCATATGATTCATTAAGTTCTTCATTCAAACAATCATCAGAAAATATCAAAAACATTCAAAAATGACTCTCAAAATACCAAAAACATTCAAAATTGTTTCACAAAATCCAAAAAACATCAGAAAAACCATCAAAAATCACACAAAAACATGGCAACACCTTGTACATATTCAGCCGATCAGATACAAAACCAACATTAATACAAAATACTCACACAAATGACCACTTATCACTCGACCAACACAATCAACATCAACAATCCAAACTGTCTTAAACAAGGATGCATCCTTCCTTATCAAAACAAAGACAAGATGACATTTTCTTTGACAAGAAAATTATGTTAAGCTATCAAATACTTGGTTGATTTGTGAGTAATTCATTTGTTTATCTGTATCGGGATCTTTCAACATTGTTTTGTATCGTTTGGGCATTATTTCCGATGAAGTACTGGGGCATGTACTAATGGTGTCTACGTGGGAAGTTCACCAAGCTACATGATCTTATGCCAAATACAGTCATAGATCATTACGGCTTGCTGACTACAACGTATACCTCGACTATATGAGCATGACCCATTACCAAGGATCCAAATTCTTTATTCTTTATGTATATATTGTTTGTTTGCAGGTACAATTCTCTTTCTTTGGTTCCTCCTACCTCATCCAAACTGGATAAAGGTTTTATCTCTTATTTACGGTATGCACTTGTCTCAGGATATGATCAGCCTAAGATCAAGGAGGACGTTCCAAGTCATGCATGAAAGGAGATAATCCTTGTCTGTTCCGCAAGCAATACTCGGGTCAACTTGATCCATTATATCAAGTTGCTTGTATTAACTTGCTATATCAAAATCCATGTAAGAAATACTCTGGTCATCTTGAATCTTTATGTCAAGTTGCTTGTATTTTCTTACAACATTTTAAAGCTCAATGATGAAAAATAAAGCACCATGGATCGTCATTCCATCTCATCTGTATATATTGCATTTCGTTGCATTCCACCCATCCATACATTCATAATAGCTGCATATCATGCATACATAGTCATAATAATGCATACTCTATTTTACTCATCTTCTTCCATAGGACTCGGTCCTAGTCCTCCATTTCTTCTATCTAACATCAAATCCCCCCTCACCCTCCTTATCTTTATCATCACCATCACATACCCTACATCGTGTCCCAATCAACTTAATCAAGCCATGTTCATCACCATCCATCTCTAAATAGGAGGGATTGTGTTTCCTATGCTAAGTCATCCAATAAGCCAAACAAGTTACTCTCTCTGCACAGGTACCTCGACTCACACACACCTAGACTATCAACAGATACTCTGATCAAGTATCTTCGGGTCTCAACAGGTAATCGATCATGGTAATCCTAGACTACATCAGGCATTTATCATAATGACCTAGTCTCAACGGGGCTGCCATGATTCCCCACAACCATCCATCACACGCACACACTATCAATTGATCAACCAATCAAACACAATCCAACGGACAATTACATCAATTGTCTACGTCTCAACGAGTATTTTGCTTCATATACCTTGACTTCATCGGGCAATTACATCAATTGTCTAAGTCACCATCAGGTCACTTTGATTCACTTACTCAGACTTTATCATGTCCAAGCGACCAACTGACATCAACTGTCACGCTTTGACTTGACCGGGGCAATTCAACCGATTGCACCAGATTGTCCAACCAATTTTGATCAATTGTATAGCATCAATCCAAACCCCACACTACATCTGCTATGTATCTCTTGCATGACCTCAGGGTACTCGCTGGCTTGTTGTTTCTTCATATTCACTCCATTTTCTCCCATTCTTTCATCATTAGTTCTAATTTCTTCTATTCTACCTCCCCTCCACTTTTCATTCTTTTTCGAGAGATCGCCCGATTTTTCAAAAAAAATTCGGCCATCTCTCGAGGGGGCATACCACCCATTAAATTTACATTTTATGGGGCATTTCTTCACACCTATTTTTCTTTCTTTGAAACGACGCGATAAACCACACCGTCTCAAAGAGGGGCAAATGTAGTCACATAAATTTGTCCACTTAATTAAATGAATACTTAGTATTTATTTGATTATTTAACCATCAATTAATAATTAATTAAATTAATATTTAATTAATTCATCTTAACCCTATTCTCCTATTAATTAAATAAATTATTCAATTTATTTGATTTAATTCACTTAACCAAATTCAGACCATTAATTAAATAAATAAATCATATTTATTTAATTAAATCTTCTCTCACATTTAAATAAATTAATATTTATTTAAATCCCCCAAAATCCCACCTCTCACATTTAAATAAATAAATCATTTATTTAAATCACCTTTATCCTCCACCCACTTGTATTTTCCTACAAATACAAGTTGCACAATTATTTTAAATAAATAATTTATTTAAATCACCTTTATCCTCCACCCACTTGTATTTTCCTACAAAAGCAAGTTGCACAACTATTTTAAATAAATTATTTATTTAAAATCCTATTTATCCTCACCCACTTGAAACCTTTAATGGTTTCCCTTAAAGTAGTCAAACTTGATGGCTTTAAAGTCTTCAAACTTGATGGCTTCCTTCTATAGTCTTCTTAAGACTTTAATGGTTTTCCTTAAAGTCTTCAAGCCTTTAATGGTTTCCCTCAAAGTCTTCAAGCATTTTAAATGCTTTATCTTCATTTTTCTCATTTAAATAAATTAATATTTATTTGAATATTTATCCAAATGCAAATTACACCATTTAATTGAAATAAATGATTTTATTTTAATTGAAAATACCAAAATTTCTCCCACTTGCATTTTCCTACAAAATCCACTTGCATGCCTAAACCCCTTCTAAATTCTTCTAAACCCTTCCTAATTAGCCTAATCCATCCCCTAAATATTGTCACATTCCTAAGCAAATTGGAGTCACTTCTCAAAGACTCCAAAGTCTTTGAAAAGCAATTAATGCTTTGTGTGTTCAACAAATTAACCCTCAAAGTCTTGGATAACCTTTGAAAGCTTCCAACCTTCAACCACTAAATGGCTCAAAGTCTTGGATAACCTTTGAAAGCTTTCAACCTTCAACCACTTAATCCCCAAAGTCTCCAATAACCATTAATGGTTAATTCAACCCTCCCACATGGTTAAAACATTTGTTTTGACTCAACCTCTACCCAACCCAAAGGTCTCATCAGGCCATTAATGCTTTGACCATGATTATCTCTTAAACATTTGCACAAAGGTTTATCCTTGGATTAACTCTTAATCCAATGGGTAATCTTAATTTAGACTTGACCCTTACCTTCTAGATAACCATGAGGTCTTCTCAGGCCTTTAATGCCTCCAACCTCTTCTCTCAACCCAATCCTATGTTGACACTTGTCACCATTTTATTGGTGCCAATTGTGCACATGGATCCCCAACTTTCAAACTTGGCCCTTGATTAAACCATTCAATCTTAACCCTTCATTTCCCTATTTCTTCTATAAATAGAACCCTTCTCCTCAAGCAAAAAGAGAAGCATTTTAGAGTATTGTTGTTATACTGGCATTAGCATAGAGCTTTTTCATAGCATCACTATCTACTCTAGCATAGTATTTAGCTTTTCATTTCATATTTGAAGCTTAGTATTAAATCTCAATCCTCCATAAGCATCCATAGTGCAAAAAGCTGCTGAGAGCTACACTCATTTGGGACTTGGAGAGGAGAGGAACAAGGGAGGAGCAACTATGAGCATCTTGATTAGCTATTTCATTTTATGTTTATATGCTTTCTATTTCATGCTTAATATCTCTCTTGATATGCCTGTTTAGGATAATCTTTTGTTGCTAACACTAACGTTTGTTTCTTGTGCTCTTGTGTGTGTTGCCATCAAACAGATTTTCTAATCCTTTTTGCAGAGCATCAACACTATTTGAACAACCAATTTCAATTCTAATTGACACTGGGTCATCTGAATGTTTCATCTCACCTGAATTAGTAAGCAAATATGAATTAAAGTCAATCGAATGGAGTCATCATGGATGGTTTAATATGGGGATAAGGCAACTAGGGAATTAACTAAGTGTTTGCCAAGGGCAAGGGTACAATTTCCTAAGTTTGAAACAAGGGTAGATCTTTATGTGGCACCCCTACGATTATATGATGTAATTATTGGAATGAGTTGGTTAATAGATCATCAAGCTAGCATAGATTGCTATAACAAAGTTGTTGAATGTTTGGATGATGGGGGAAAAAGGGTCAAAATCTAAGGAAAGTTGAACCCCATTAACATAGAAACCATATCAGCCATGCAATTAAAGAAGGAAAGAAGATGAGGAGGCCTAATCTATATGGTTGGAATTGATGAAGGAGAAGAGGAAAATACCCCTTTCTTCCAAGAATTCAAAGACATATTTCCAGAAGAATTACCAGGCTTACCCCCTAAAAGAATGTTTGACTTTTCTATCGACATACTACCAGGAGCTGAACTAGTATCAAGGGCACCCTATTGAATTAACACAACTGAATTACAAGAACTCAAAATGCAATTAGAGGAACTCTTAGATAAGGGATTAATAAGGCCAAGTGTATCACCATGGGGAGCACCAGTCTTATTTGTTAAGAAGAAGGATGGGACCTTAAGACTATGCATTGACTATAGGATGTTGAACAAGGTCACAATAAAGAATAGGTATCTCTTACCTCTAATAGAGGATCTTTTTGACCAAATGAAAGGAGCGGAATTTTTCTCGAAGATAGACATTCGATCAGGATATCATCAACTCGGAATTAAAGAAGAGGACATTCCGAAGACAGCTTTCAGGACTAGATATGGGCATTATGAATTCATAGTAGTACCTTTTGGTGTAACAATGCCCTAGTTGCATTTATGAACCTAATAAATAGAGTACTCCATGACTACTTGGACAAATTTGTCTTGGTATTTCTAGATGACATCTTGATTTACTCTAGGAATGAGGAGGAACATTTAGTACACCTACAAATGGAAAGGTTGAGGGAACATAAACTATATGGAAAACTATCAAAATGTGCCTTCTTCGAGGAAAAGATTTACTACCTTGGGCATATCATATCAAAGGAAGGAATAGCAGTTGATCCAGATATGATAAAGGCAATAATAGAATGGTCGATCACTAAAAACGTTTCAGAGGTAAGAAGCTTTATGGGGCTAGCAGGGTACTATAGGAGGTTTGTGGAAGGATTCTCTAAGATAGCAAACTCTATCACATCATTACAAAGGAAAGGTAAAAAGTTTGTGTGGATAGAGAAAAGTGATAAGGCATTTCAAATTTTGAAAGAAAAACTAACTTCAGCACCCATTTTAAGGGTACCAGATCCGAATGGACACTTCACAATCGTAACTGATGCTTCTATTGAAGTTTTAGGAGGAGTACTTATCCAAGATGAAGGGGTAGTAGCTTATGAATCCAGGACGCTGAAGACTCATCAAGTTAATTATGTGCCCCACAACTTATAGTTAGCAGCAATTGTGCATGCCGTACAAAAATGGAGACACTTCTTACTAGGGAATCCCTTTGAGTTAAAATCTGATAATCAATATTTTCAAGCCTTTGAAAATACTTGTCTCAACTGTAATCTCTTTCACGTTGTTCTCAAGTTCGGCTTCTATGAAGCTATTGATTCTTTGAATCTCCTCTAAGATTACATCCTCATATGCATTAATCTCTTTCTCTATTATTGTTGCAACATCTTCATTTCTCTTAGTTGCAATTTTAAATAGATTTATGTCCTCCAAAGGACTCGCATTTACTGTTGCACTCTCCTCTTTCTCAGTCCCAACCACTATGTAACTTCACCTTTGCTTTCTTCCTCCATGCCATAATTAAGACATACCATTTTAATATTTCCTCTTTCCTTTGCATCTGCATACACAAATTCTTTCACAAATGCATCTTCGTTAGAAAAATGATGGGACTCCTTCATACCCACATTTCCCTCTTCTCTTTTTTTATTGTTGCTCTTGTTTTATTTAAACATTTTAGCATACTCCTCATTTCAACCGTGTGCATTCTTTCTCTCCTAATAAAGTTAGAAATTCCTAAGGGATTACCCACAACCAACCATAAACTCTTCCTCTTTTTCATCTTCAAATACAATTTCCAACCCACAACAAAACTCACATTCACACCTATCCTCTACCCAATCTCTAGAAGACACACCTCTCACTTCCTCTACCCACTCTCTCAAGATATTGGAGGAACTATATGCACCTTCTACCCAACCAATTCCTATCGGAGGATAACCAAAAATCTCTCATACACATTTCATCCAACCCAAGGTCTCGATGTAGATTGCCTCACATTCAACAATCTATCTACATACTAAATATCTTTGGCTTTGATACCATTTGATGTAGGGGACTCCCCTAACACACCCCAAACACATGTTCATTAAAACTATATGAGGGTTACTCCTACCAAGGTTCATGCATGACATAACATAACAAATAAAATTACATAGGAATTGCAAGAATAGAAATAATTTATTTTCTATTACTTCAATATTAAGAAACACAAATATTCGAAAATTACAATGCTTAGCCTCATGGGTTTTAACAATCCTGCAAGAAAAACTACAACTCAACTCTCAAATGAAGGAAAATTCTTGTCAAATTCAAATTTTCACTCCACTTTGAATGTTCCACACCACTCTAGATGATCCACTCAACTTTGGATCGACTCTCAGTGATCCACTCAACTCTAGATGCTTAAACCTCTATACCAAGCCCCTATTTATAGTTCTCTTATGCCTCTTACAATTCTCACGCCCTCTCTAAGAGATCAACACATGGAAATCAAGAAATACAACACATGGCCAACATATGACCTTTCAACTTCCCTAGGAGACCACCTAAAGAGGTGTCTTTTCAATTTTCCCAAGTGGGTGCGTAAAAAGGTGTATTTTCCAATTTTTATGTAGTCATTAAATAGATATAAGTGTGTGAATCTTCCCCTTCCTTGTTCTCATTTCCAAAAGGGTATTTTTATGATTTTAGCATTATAAATGATAGAAAAAGGCATCCCTTCTTGAAAATCAGAATTTCCTTTACACAAGCCATAAATATTTAATATTTCCAACCCCCCATGGTCCCTTGGACACTTTCCCTGGTACCTAGAGATCCATATGTGTTTGCATTTATTTTTAACCACCTAACCATAATAGAAACTAATAATAACAATATTTTTGAGAGATGCATGATTACCCTACACCATTGGATGCTCGTGCATCAAAACATTAGCATACTTTGCAATGATACATTAAGTATTATGTGATCATAAATATAAGAAATGTTTATCATATATGATCAACAATGGTCAAATAAAATATTTTAAACCAAGTTAAAAATACAAAAGTAATCATAGAGAGATAATTTTGAATTATTTTATTTAGTTAAAATTTAATTTATTTTAGTTTACAATTATTGAAAAAAATATTATTTATATTATTGACTTCATTTAATAATAAAGATCAATACATAATAATTTTAATATATTAATCTATTTCTCTTACATGTACCATTTTTCAAGCTATTAAATCTAATATATCAAAATTTTGTTCATGCAAGTAACAATCTTCACAACTTTAGCAAGGACTATTTCTATCTTTATTGGATACAAAATTAGACTTTGTAGAAAATCTCACGAAATATGGTCTTTATGCATCAATAGTTCCTCTTGACTCAAGATCATGGAGATAGTGGATTCTATCAATTGCATCTTCTGATGAGACAAAAATGGATGTCAATCTTTAGGCAACATTGGAATGGTTCTTCACTCTTAACCATTAGTGCAATGTTAATATTATCTCCGGAATATATATATATATATATATTTGTAGGAAAACAAATTATGTCGATGGGAATTTGATTTTTTTTCCTTATTCTGCAAACCTACAATATTGACAGTCGTACGACCATTTGACTTTAAAAAAATCATTTTTTAAAACTTTGCCCAAAATGGGTCGAATTATATATCAAAATTTATGTCTTGGCCAACTTGGATCCAATGGTGAGGGTCGTGTTTGTTCTATAGATCAATTCTTAAAACACCCTCCAAAACCCTCATTTGAATGCACATCCAAGAAGCACATTTGACCCAATAAATCCTCACTTGAATGCACATCCAGGAAACCCATTTGACCCAATATTTTACTAAGCCCAAATCTATAAACAACTCATCATAACAGGAAACCCAAAACCCTCGAATCTAAAATAAAACATCTTGCAAGTGTTTTCAATACCTTGTAATGTCCAAAATCTTTCATGCATAGCCATGAATTTTAACTTTGCACCTCATCCACTTAAGCTAGGGTTATAACTCAAAATCAACCATGAAATCTCTAATACCAATTCTTAGGAAATAACGCATCATACACAATTACATTTAATTCATTTCCTACAAAACTCATGAGAGAAAAGTATGCATACAAGCTTACAAACTAGCCATTATGCATAGATCAAATAGACAAGCCACAACATAACACACCATATGCCCTGGGAAAACCTTCATGAGGGAAAAACCCAGCCACCAAAAGCTATTTAGTAATAAATACAAAGCACTTATAGAGTTATAATGAACACTTCTGACACATCAAGCCTCTCCCATGCATCCTCCATGTTTCAAAGTGTGAATTCACACATCTCATGCCATGCTTCATATATGCATTTCTTGAAAAGAATCAATCATGACAACCCACTCAACCAGCCAACCTAAACCACTAACATATACTTGCTTATATAGAATCAAGCTCACACAAAATGCAACTATTCGTAAAGTAAAACAATGTACCACAAAACCATGTGAATAGAATACTATTGAACCCTTATTTAATATTGCGTACTAAGTTTTTACTTTATTAAATATCTTTCTTAATATTAAATAATTACAATTACATGTGACATGCATCCCATAAAGTGGCCCCAAGAATGTTACTCCTAGTGATACATGTCCATCTAGGTTCCCCTAGGTGCACCATGCACATAATAATAAATAATACATTATAAACATTATGCAAGGTGTACAACACCTTATCCCCAAAAAAAATTATGTGATTTTCCATGCAAAAACATGGTATGAAAGACCAAGATACTAAATGGAGTGTGTTGCCTTTGATTTTTGTTTCAAAATTTTAGTCTCCCAAGGCAATTTACTGAGTCTCAAATTTTACTTAGAAGTGACTAATTGTCTTTTTCGCTTGAGAAATCCTTTTGGTTAGATTTGTGTTGGTATTTAGGAAATTTTTTGTAACTATTTCAAATCTTGACAAGGTTTTCCTAACCTTGTTGAAAGTCAATGAAGTTTTCAGAATCATTGTTTAAAAGGAAGCTTCACTTTATGTTATGTCTTGGTTAGGGTTATATATTTATCCAAATTGCACTTTTGTTTTGGAGTTTGAAGAGTTTTTCATAACCTCGTCGGAAACTGAAGAATTCTTGAACCAAGCTCATTTCTGAAACTTCATACAATTTCAATGGAACACAAGTGACAAGGATCTTGGAATGCCTTGAATATTAGAAATATATCTCATGGTTGGAGTAAAATTGCTTTCAACTAAAGTCAAAGTTTTCATAACCTCATCACTAGCCCACAAAGTTTTGCAAACCATCTTAAAATTGAAATATGTTGTAAAAAAGGTTTGCAAACAAAATGGTGGATTATTTTGAAAATTAAAGGTGTTTTTGAGAGACTTGTCAAGGAAAGCAAATGATTTAAAAGATTATAATGAGAAGTGAACGAGTTTATTATAACCTAGGTATCAATTGAAAGATTGGGAAAGCATTGGTTAAAGAATAATAGGAATGACTTTAAGAATAAGCTTTGAA
Source organism: Cryptomeria japonica (assembly GCF_030272615.1). NCBI lineage: Eukaryota > Viridiplantae > Streptophyta > Pinopsida > Cupressales > Cupressaceae > Cryptomeria > Cryptomeria japonica. The sequence goes on along the minus strand of NC_081414.1, from coordinate 514,194,945 downwards.
ACTTATATCAAAGATTGACAAGGTTCCCAAAAGCATTTGAATTGCCAACACAAGAACCTTATCACAAATCTTTAATGCATAGGGAGCCTTGTTGAGGTTCTTAAAAAGCTAGTACGAACCTCGAATTGGGTTCCTAATTATGCCAAAATCTCTAAAAGTCATACAATAATATAAATATAATAGAAATTAAAGGTGGAGAGTATGAAAAAACTCATTGTCAAAGATCTTTAATGAATAAAGAAACTTGTCGGGCTTCTTGATGAGCTAACAACCTCCAATAGGGTTTTTGGTCAAGGAAAAATATAACAACCATAAAATATATTATTATCATTAATATATTATTTTTCCCTAGAAATTTACATGTGACCCTAATTCCAAACAAATTTGCAAACCTAAGTGATTTTCACATAGGGTTCTCAAAACAAAAACAAAAAAAAAGATGCTTGATACCTCTGAAGCAATTTGAGCTTGCAAGGCCAAGTGAGCTTTGATGGGAGACTCAGAAAGAAGATTCTAGATGGTCTTTGACAAATTCTCTACCAATATCTTTTATGAAATGAATGTTCTTTTGTCAGGCTTTAATACCACATGAAATCAAGTTGCCTTACAACCTTGACTCCTAGCAATTTATTGTCCATGATCACAAGAGTTTTTTCGTCATGGATGTAAATCATTCTCTATGCTGGCAGTTGGAGGAGGAAAATATGAAAAAAATCCTTGTCACAAAGATTTAATGCACAAGGAATCTTGTTGGGTTTCCTAGCAACTTAGGATCCTTCATCAGTGTTCCTAATTAGTAAAAAATCTTTGGCAATAATACAATAATACAAATATAATGGGAATCAATGGCAGAAAGTTTGGAAAAAACTCATTATTGGAGATCTTTAAAGGACAAGGAACCTTGTTGAGGTTCCTAATGAGATAGTAACCTTCACTAGGGTTCGAAGGTTCCTAATTTAAGATAAAATCCAATAACCATGCAATATATCATTACCATTAATATATTATTTATTATGTTCTTTTTTTCTTTATTATTATATTATACTATTTATTCATTTTTTAATTGATAATGCCACTTTATGGGGCTACACCTATATATATAAGTTAAAAAAAGTGCTACATCTTGAGCCCCTATAATTGGGCATTGTTTATATATTATACTATTTATAATATATACTTATATTATTATTATATTATATATATTTATTATATAATATAATAATATCAAAATGAATAATAAATATATAAATAAATAATAATGTAATGATAATAATATAAATAAAATATTAATGTTTTGTAATTCACAATTTATTTATAAATACAGTTTGTTAAAAAATTCACATATTTACATTTTGAAAAATAAATATTTGTTTAACCTTCAAAACTTCTAATTTTTTCCTTGTTGATAGGCAATTATTATTGCATGTACTTAAAATATATTACCAAATGTACTTAATAACCCTCCTCCATGACCCTCTATTGGATATTAGTACATAACAAATTTAAACTTTTTGTTGGTGTAAATATATATTCATTTTGGATATTATTACACTTACTTAAGTTAACTTAGGATAATGCATCTCTTCGTAGTTTGGATTTGAGACACTTAGGGAAGTGTGCACATAGGGATAGAGCTTGTAGGAGAAATTCCACCTTTTGTGGTCTTATTTTGTTGTTACACTCCACATTCGGTGGGTCATCCACCTCTTGTGGAATATTATATTGTTTCTCCTACCTACCCCTAGTGTTTCTTACCTACCCTTGTTTCTCATTGAGCCACATGTCATATTTGTGTGCTCATACATCCATATGGCCTTGCCTATATAAGCAGGCCTATATTCATTGTATTGGTTAATCCAGTTGATCATTTTGCATATTGATGAGAATACAATTTGTTCTTGTCATTCTATTGTCTCTTTTATGCTTTTCATTATGCCCTTGATCTTGGCAAAATCCTACATGGTATCAGAGCTATTGGAGCTTCATTGATTGGTTTTTGGAGACATCGTGGAAGGCTTCTATTTTCGGATTTGGGGATCTTCATTTGTTGGGGGCGTCATACAGTGATTTGGACATCACCGTTGAATCCGGGAGGTCGTTTCCATAAATTTCAACTATAAAGTCGACCTATTTTGGTGAGAAATTTTTTTTCCCCATTTTGGCTATTATTGTACGGATTTTGAAATTTAAAAAACATATATATATATTTTCTGAAAAATTTCGAAAAATCAAAAAAGGCGAATCAAAAATAAATAAATAAAGTTTTTTTTGTGCTGTTTTTGGGGGGTCCGCAGACCCCCCCGGTGCAGTTTGTACCTGCGTGTCGCAGGTGTTGTAGGCTCGTACCTGCCACTGACGCATCCTCCCGCCACCGCTGCAGTGTACCTCCCGCGCAGACGTCGCCCGCCACCACCTCCGTCGGCCGGTCACCTCTCCCGCCGGCCGCCTCGGCTCCCGGCCCGCCGGCGGTCCCCTTGGCACCGGGCCCGTCGGTCTCTCCCGCCCCCAGCGACACCATCCTCCGCCGGTGACCACTAAAACAGGTGGCCCCGCGTCCGCCACGTGGCAGGCGGCCACTGGCCTGCGGGCAAAACTGTACACTCTGTCTGCCACGTCAAATCCGTACGCCCTGTCAGACGTACTGCATAGTCATCTGCCCAGTCGGCAGTTCATACAGTACGGACGCCCAGTCAGCAGGGAGGCAAAGTGTTCATGATGGTCATACGGCCGTCAAATTTAACATAGTAAACTTCTGACGTTAGCGCCACATCAGCAGCTTTTTGAAAAAAAATTGACCCCTCTCCATTGAGCTTTTCAGTTCTGCAGTCCAACTTTGAAAGGCCATATCTTGCTCATTTTTTGGTGCAATTTTTTTTGAAATGGGCTAAAATTTCATGATCTTCGCAGTGGTGTGATTATTTTCTGATTTTGGTGCACAGGTTTTTTAGAATTTTCAGATTCTCTCAGCTGTACCTATCCAATCCTCAATTCTGCAACTTCAAAGGCCTCGTTTGAGCTCATATGACCTCCTTTTCAGGTGCCCTTTTTTTTGAAAGTGCATGTTTTTTTCGTCTAATTTCATAATCTATGATCAGATTTCAGAGATTTTGAGTGGAAATTGTACCTTCAGATATTGGTCTTATTTGGCCTATTAGGTACTTGTAAATTGCTTGGATCTTAGTTGGATCTCTTGCATTATCAGTTTGAATCTCTTTTGGCCTTATTAAGGCAGTTGTAAAATTGTAAATCAAAAGTCCACTTTGCCATTTTTTGCAAGTGGCCCATTGTATATGCACTAATTATAAAGTGCCAAATCATCACTTTTGGGGGGGGGTTCTTTGATTGAGTGAATTTGGGGGGGTGTCTTGTGTGATTGTGCCTCTCTTTGTGCTCTTTCCATTTTTGTTGCAATGAGTCCTAATAAATTTCCACCTTTAACTCCACATAATTATGCATCATGGAAAATTAAAGTATGGAGTAAATTAATGGAAAAGGGTCTCACACATTACATAGATGGAACAATAACAGCACCACCTGATCCTAAGGCTGATCCAAATGCTCAATTAGAATGGCTCACAAAGAATTGCATGGCTCTTGGAACCTTACGCAAGTATGTATCAGATGACCTCATTTTTCACATTGAAAAGTGTAAAACAATCAAAGAGGCTTGGGATATGTTTCAGAAATTGTATGGGCAAGTTGATGAAATCAGAGGCTATCAAATTGACAATCAACTCACCAACTTGGATCCCAAGAGTTTTGATACAATCGAAGATTATGTCACCAAAGCAAATGAGCTAAGAGCAAAGTTTAAGGATTGTGGAATTGACAAAAAAGATGCTCAGTTGATATTCAACTTGTTGGACAAGCTTGCACCAGAATATGCAGCATTTGTGTCTAGCTTCCAAACTCATCGTTTGACAGTGGGGAGTTCTTATGTTATGCCTTCATTTGATGCTTTCACAGAAATGTTGATATTGGAACAATCTAAGTTGTTGAACATGGGGTTTCTCAAGTCTTCAAATTCCAAGGCTTTGGTGGCTAATCAAGGGAATCAAGGAAGTCAAGGCAAAGATTCCAACAAGAAGAAGAAGCAATCTAAGTCTAAGCCACACCAGGAAAAAGGACAATCATCCTCTCCATCACAAGGCGATTTTTCATTCTCTTCCAAGAAGGGGACACCACCTAAGAAGGATAAACCAACTTGTGCATATTGCAAGAAGTATGGTCATGATGAGCATCGATGCCACGCAAAGCAAGTTGATGAGTTAACCAATCTTCTCAAGAAAAACAACATCAACTTGCCATCCACCTACACAAAGAAGGATTCATCTCCTTCCTCTTCCTCACAGTCTAAGGGAAAAGGGCAAGCATTTGTGGCTACAACAGGTTCTTCACAGCAGTGGATACTTGACTCGGGTGCCTCATATCACATGGGTTCTACAAAGGAGCAGTTTTCTTCATTGGAGCCATCTAAGGTACCTCACATTTACATAGGTGATGACACACAAGTAGAGGTTGAAGGGAAAGGTTCAGTTGACATGGATGATGGAACATTTGAGAATGTTCTCTATGTTCCTAACTTGTCTACCAACCTTCTCTCCATCTACCAAATCACTCACTATGGGAATGGGAAAAAGGTTGAGTTTACACCAGATTCAATTGTGGTAAAGGAACTTGATGATGATGCCTTGGTAGCAGTGGGACAAGTCAATGACAAACTCAAGGCTTTATTCATTCTCCCATTTTGTGCCAAGTTCACCTTCTAGGGCCTTGCTTACTCATTCAAATTCAGAAAGTAAGCTATGGCATGAGCGGTTTGGTCACCTCAACTACCGCTATCTTCAGCAGCTAAGCACTAAAAACATGGTCACAGGTCTACCTCGAATCAGTTTTTCAGAGGGTGTATGTTCAGGTTGTTCCATGGGCAAGCATCCCGAAGAGAAGTTTGATAAGGGGAAAGCTTGGAGAGCTTTGGAAGTTCTTCAACTTGTTCACAGCGATGTAGCAGGTCCATTTCCAGCACCTTCATTTAGTAAGGCCCGCTATGTTCTTACCTTCATTGATGACTACTCCCGCTTCACTTGGGTCTATTTTCTCATTCATAAGAGTGAAGCATTTGACAAATTTCAGGACTTCAAGACTCGTGTGGAGAAGCAATTAGGGAAAGTGGTCAAGATTCTTCGCACAGATAGTGGAAGGGAATATGTGAACAAAAGCCTTGAGGATTTTTGTACATTTGAGGGGATTGATCTTCAACATTCTGTCGCATACACTCCACAGTAGAACGGGGTTGCAGAATGCAAGAATAGAACTCTCAAAGAAATGGCTAGTTGTATGATACATGCACGTTCTCTTGATCCCGCCTTTTGGGTAGAGGCTATCAGTTGTGCCACACACATCCAGAATCGGGTTCCTCACAAAGCTTTGCAAGGTATTACTCCTTTTGAAGCTTGGGCTGGTAGGAAATCGATTGTGAGACATTTCAGAGTCTTTGGGTGTCCAGCATGGGCTCGCATACCTCCGCAGAAATGCAAGGCATTGGAACCACAGAGTCGACCTTGCATATTTGTTGGATATCCTAAGGGTGTTAAGGCATACAGATTGATGGATCCAGAGACACATGAGGTATTCATTGAGAGGAGTGTTCACTTTGAGGAAAGCTCTCCTAGCTTAGCCTCTCTACCTCCTCCACCTTCCTCCATTGTGGATAGTGATGTTAGTGATTCAGATGGTGAGACTCCTTCAACTCCGACTCGCAGGGACCTCCGCAGGGTCCACTTGCAATTGAGGAGCCTCATTCTCCACCTCCACCTAGACCTCATTGGGCTCGATAGACACTTGAGTCCGTGGGTTCTCTTGTTGAGGATCCTTTAGATACACGGAGAACTCGATCACAGCATCAGGATCTACCACATGCATTCATTGCTACCGCTTCCAATCCACAGACATTTAGGGAAGCATCAGGGGTTCCTGAGTGGGACCAAGCTATGGAGGAAGAGTATAGTTCCTTGATGAGGAACAACACATGGGATTTAGTCCATCTCCCTAAGGGGAGAAAGATGGTTCGATGTAAGTGGATCTATCAGACCAAGTTTGCAGCGGATGGTAGTGTGGATAAGTATAAGGCTCGGCTTGTTGCGAAAGGTTTTTCTCAGGTTGCAGGTGTTGACTATACTAAGACCTTTGCACCTGTAGCCAAGATGAACTCCATTCATTTGACACTTGCTATTGCTGCAGCTCATGGTTGGGTTGTACATCAGATGGATGTGAAGAGTGCTTTTCTTCATGGTAATCTTGATGAGGAGATTTATAAATAAATATTCATTTTGGATATTATTACACTTACTTAAGTTAACTTAGGATAATGCATCTCTTCGTAGTTTGGATTTGAGACACTTAGGGAAGTGTGCACATAGGGATAGAGCTTGTAGGAGAAATTCCACCTTTTGTGGTCTTATTTTGCTGTTACACTCCACATTCAGTGGGTCATCCACCTATTGTGGAATATTATATTATTTCTCCTACCTACCCCTAGTATTTCTTACCTACCCTTGTTTCTCATTGAGCCACATGTCATATTTGTGTGCTCATACATCCATATGGCCTTGCCTATATAAGCAGGCCTATATTCATTGTATTGGTTAATCCAGTTGATCAATTTGCATATTGATGAGAATACAGTTTGTTCTTGTCATTCTATTGTCTCTTTTATGTTTTTCATTGTGCCCTTGATCTTGGCAAAATCCTGCACTTTCAATGTTTTATTATTCATAAAGTATTTATTAGTACATAATATATTTAAACTACTAATATTTTATTATTTAACAAGTACTTTTTAATTCCAAACAATGTGAATATCCCAAAAATGAGTGAAATTCTCTAGCCAATCTAATTCGGAATGTATTTTTTTTAAATTGTTAAAAAATTCACATTAACATTTGAAAACATAAATATATGTTTAACCTAAAAAAATCAAAATTGCATAATACAAATAAGAATACAATGGATGAACAACAAAAAATGTTGGAAATAATTTTAACAAACAAGAAGTCTGTTGGAAAGCTACAACAACAATTAAAAAAGGAATGTTATAGCTCACAGAATGCTATCTTGACCATTCCCAATGTCAAACAGCAACAATCAAAAAGGGAATGTTAGGCCTCATAAAATATTGGTCTTGACAAATCCCAACAACATATGCCAGTAAAAGAAACAAGCCTCAACCATCATTCTAGAATAAAGCATGTTCACACAAGACAATCCACAATGAGAGTAATACAAAAAGAACCATGAGTTGAATGCATAGCATGTTGTTGATAGAGAGCATGCACGTCGTTGGATAACATCAAATTATGCCAATAATTGAGGAAGCATAGAGAGTCTGAATTGTGTTATTGCATATGAGACCATATGAGAAAGCATGGAGAGTGTGAATTGTGTTGAATTGTGCTCCTACATATGAAACCATATCCTTGAGCTAATAGAGAATACCTTTAGCTTGCACCCTGATAAAATCATTGTTGGAATTTAGATCTTTTAATGAGGTAGCCAAGAAATCAATTTTGGTTAAAAGACTGGAGTATATGGTATTGTATACACCTAAAAATGGTCTGAAGATAGTTAATTGAATTCGCAAATAATTTGATTAATTTCTCCATTCAGTCTACTTATAAATAAATATAAGGATTTATCCATTAAGTTCATTTCAATAATTCCCCTTTGATTAATTAATCTAAAAAAAATTAATTAGTCCTCCCCCCCATTTTAAATTCATTCTTCTAATCTCATAATTAGTTAAAACAAAACAAATCATGATTTGTTGAAATTAATTATCTTTTCGTAATATTTGAATTTCTAAATTCAAACATGAGCACATAGCTCCTAAATTTTAACCACCTAACCTAACCACCCTCTAACCTAATCCATTCTATCTAATCCTAGGTTTAACTAACCATGTCCTATCTTGCACATCCTAACCTCTTATGGGTTGGATATTCTCCCCTTGAGACACGTGGCACTTTTGCCACATGTCTCCTCCCTTGGATACTTGCCCTCTCATGAGCAAGGTTCCTTAACACTTGTCACCACAGAGATGACAAGTGTCCCTTCCTCCAACCTCTTCTCCAACTTCCCCAATCTTAGCCCTTGATAACTTCAGATCAAATCTATACCGTCAAGTCATGCCACCTCATCTTTGGCCTTGTAATTCTTATAAATACCCCTCATTTTGGAGTAATAAAGATCCCTTGCATCATAGTTTTAGCATCATTACTATAGGCAATTTTATTTCAATCATCTAGCATAATTAGCATCTTAGATTAATCATGCATACAATCATGTATCTCATATCATTTTGGATTAATTTAGCTTATTTTGCTAATCTTGCATTCATCTAGTTTGCATTCATATAGATTAAATCATATGTCTTGGTGTAGTCAAGTCACTGGTATTGCTTAGACAAATCTGAGAGCATATCTATACTCGCATCTTTTAGGAGGCAATAGGTCGATTTGTCATGGTTTTACATTTATTGATTTTGATTAACTAACCATGCCTGTCATGATCTATTGAGTGTTTGTGTTGCAGATGCAGATTTTGATAGACTTATAAAGCACTGAGAGGGGGGGAGTGAATCTATGACAGCAAAAACAATACCACTTTAAACACAGACCGGTAAAGGCAGTTAACTAGTTTACTTAACATTATGCATGCAATCCAAAATGATATTAAAGCATCCACAACAAGTAAAACATCCTTCCTTCTCTTTCAATCTTTTCTTTTGAGCTCTAGATTACATCATTGTAACAATCTCCATGAGTTCAGATGCACTCATATTTTCTACATCTATAGGCCCTTTGATGCCTATTGAGTCATCCTCATCATCAATTTGCTTCTTAACCTTTGCTTTTTCCTTTTCATCTGCTAACTTCTCCTCTGTTTTCTCTTTCTCTTCCTCCTATTTCTATTCAGTTTCCTTCACTTCAACCTCTTTCTCAGGTTTCTCTTTCTCTTTTTTTGCCTTTGTTTGTTTCTCGTGTGTATCTATTGTAACCGATGGCAATTTATTTTCCACTTGGTGTTCTTTTTCTGGTGCCAGTTGAATATCCACACTAGGTTCAATGACTAGTGCTTCAGTTGCTTCCTGTGTAATAATAATGACCGATTGATGTAAAGGTTCCATAACTAGTTCAATGATATTACCAGATGTATCAATGGTGTCCTATATATCATCTACAAAGATAACCGGTAGAGAAGTAGTGTCATCCTTATCCTTAATAGGATAGACAATATCTAGTGCAATAATTTCTTCTTCATCTAACTCCAGTTGTGCTCCAGTCTCTGTTTGATCAGATTTATGAGACTTCATATGCTCATGCATCCTTTGAATATTTCTAGCTATCTGATGAGTTTCAACTTCAATAGATTGAACCTTTCTACTCAATTACTGCAATCTTCTTGCCTTAGAATGAAACTTTCCTTTGAAATTATCAAGCAATTCTAATAAGTCATCTCTAGGCAATTCACAAAAATATTGAATGAAAATACTTTCAATAATTTCTTGATCATGTTCAACAACCATTTTCCACTTATTTGCAAGAATATAATACAAAGAATCAGAAATATCCTTTTTAATATCTTGAGGCAACTGATTGCATTGACACAAGTAGTTGATTACCTCTTGAACAATTTATTGCTTCTAATCATCATCAAATGAATCAAAATATTCTTTCACATTATCAAACCTATTCCTCCCTAATGTTTTTACAGTTCTCTCAAAATCAGTCATAGGTTTGTAAGATAAAGCATTAATAGGAATACTCTTATTTGAGGTATCCCCTACTAATTTGGCTTTCTTATCAGTTGCTTTCATCTTCTTTGGTTCCTCTTTAGTGTCGGTATCCTCAGATTCTAATTGAAGAATAAGTTGCCTACCTCTCTTCTTCATTGCAGTCTGCCTCTTAGCATATACTTTGGGTGCTGGTTCCTTTTTTACTTCAACACTTCTTGTCACCCTTGTACCGGTGGTCGTTGAAGGTGCTTGCTCAACTTTCTTCTTCTTCTCTTTGGCAGCACTGGGTTCAGTAGGTGCATTTCTTTCCTGGTATGTTCCCAGTCTTTTCTTCTTCTTATCCTTGGGAGATGCCAAAAGGTTGTTGGCATATCTGATTAATGTCATAGTTGACTTCATAACTCATTTCATCCATTTCATCTTCCATGGGTTCTACGGCCTCCATAAGACAAAAATATGTGGTGACTGTGAAACACGTCTTTTGCAAAGTGTTTCACCACATCTTCAGCTAGCCTTAACCTCATGCTCGTCTTCTTTTGGAACTCATTAAAATATATGTTCATAGCAACAGAAAATGTGTTCTTTAAAGCCTTAATGTTGTTCTTGAGTTGAGCAGTTATCGGTATGTCCTTTGACCATTGAATGTCACCAATTCCCGGTAGGAAATTCTGAAAAATAGAAGAATAGACCAATCAATAGTTGACCAAATTTGAACTTTTGACTGTTGTCTTTCTTAATTGATTGCAAGTTCAACATCAATTGGCTCCTTATTGCCTCGCATAAGTCATAATCTACATTCTCAGCAATCATCTTGTAAGCTGCATGCACAACAGCAGATGGTACACTGTTCATTCTGCTAGAATAAAATATCCTATAACCAATACCATAGTTGCAAGTCTAACTGTTGCGTCCTTAATGTTGTTGACTAAAAATGCACGACCGTCAGAGGTAGTCTGAGTTAGGGTAACCATAGTCTCTTTTGAAATTTTCCTCAGCTTAGGGACTTCACCGGTTTGCCAAAAACCAATCACTGCATGAGTCACTTCCTTTGTGATTGTGTGCGACCTCTCAAGGTACATATTCTCTCCATGCACATGACTAAGAATTATCCTAACATGTTCTTCTTCAAAATCTTCAAGAAAATATGTCGCATTGTGAAAACCCTTTTCATAAACCCTAATGTACTCAGGTTTGATTATGCCGCTTTTATCACACAAGGATTTGAGTTGAGAATAAATTGATAGTGATCCTAAATCTTCAATTTTACACTCATGTAATTGGATAAATCACCTTGGATCATAACACCATCAGGAACTTGAGATAATGCATTATATGATACTATTTTGTTTGATTCCATAGGTTCAACGGTGATCATAAGTCTCTCTACTTGCTTAGACGTCGATGACATTCTGGATAAACTCGATTTGAGAGAGATTAACAAAAAGAATACCTTAATTCCTTCGCGTTGGCAAGGTTTCTTGTTTATTTCTCGAATGTCCACCCATTTCACCTTCTTTGATCTTTGAATCCGATTCAATCTTTCAATCCGCAACACAAATCCGTCTACAATCAGCTAGCAATTCTCTTTTCACTCTGCAGGTGCTCAAAAACTCTCTTTCAAATGCAATTAGGGTAAAAATAACATAGTAAAACTCACTTTTATAAACTTACCCAGTGCATTAATTGCTCAACCAATAGGGTAACAAACCCTAATATACCGCTTAACAAAACTTTCCAATACTAACAGGTATATAACCGATTGACAATCCTTTGAAAAACCAATAGACAATGATATCAAGAATTCTCACAAAATAACTCAAAATGCAAAACTCTCTTACCACACATTCTTCAAGGGGTCCAGAAGTATATTTACCACTATGCTCCCCTTAGGCCTATTTAAAAGGCTTAGTTCTCGGATGCACGATTCTCCACACTAGGTGAAGGGATATGTTCTTCTGCAGGCTTGTCCTCACTCTTCTTCTTCCAGATTATGTTCATTTCTACTTTGATTTCCTCAACATCGACCTTCTACTTACCTTTCTGATCTTCAGAGTGGTTAACCGGTTTGTTCTTCCTAGTTCTAAGAACTTTGCCATGTGTCCTAGTTTCTGACAATGATAGAAAGCCATCCCAGATGATCTTCAAGGTCCTGGATTACCTCTTCCAGTTCTCCTTCTATAGTTCATAGCCACATGACCATAATTATTACAAATGGTGCAAGTCACATTAGTTACCTTTTCCATTTCATATGGACTAAACCGGTTGGCATAGGGTTTCTGTCAGTTCATGTTTCCTTGGTTCTCATAGATTCTTCTCCAGTCACGATTAAGTTTTGGATTCATGTGAGGTGTCGGATTGTTTGCTCCATATCTGCATTCAACTAATCTATGTCCATACATGTTGCATCTAAAATAGTGACCTTCAAACCTCCTAGACACATAACTAGCATTTGCATTATAGCTTGTATTCTCATTGGGTCTGCTTCTACACACATTAGCAGTATGTCCAAGTTTGTGACAGATAAAGAAAACAAGTTTAAAAGCTTTCTTACCATTAGGCTTGTTAGTCTTAGGAGCAGTTTTAGCTTTGTGTATGTTGCTCTTGGTACCGGAAGATTCTCCTTTCTCATATGTATTGAAACCTAGTCCAGATGTGTCACCTTTCATCCTCTGAGATTGAATCTACTCATCCAACATAAAAGAACTTTTATTGAACTTTTCCATCTTTCCATTAGCCTCAATGAGCTCTCTAGTAAGATCTTCATTGTGTTTTGTCAAAGTCTCTCTTAGAGATGTTGCCATTTCAAGATCCAGCTACAAAGCCTCCTTCTCTTCCTTCTCTTCATGCCAATGCTCCTGTAAAGTTGCATTCTCTTGCTTGATTTTGAAATATCATGATCTCTCTCTTTGATTAGGTCTTCAGCTGACCTTCTTGCTTCAAGCTCTTGGCACATGTAGATGGTTAAGGCTTCTAACTCTCTTCTTAGATTTAGATTTTCACCATTCAGTTTTTCAACTTCTTCAGCCAATGCATCAATATTAGCCTCATCTGAAGAACTATTGTCAAATATCTCCAATAGTTGCCCAGTCATCTCTCTCCTTTTGACTTGTGAAGCTTTAAATCTGACCTTTAGGGTTTCAAGTTCTTCCTTGGTTGCATCAAGCACTCTAGCCATCTCTAAATAACTCATATCCCCCATGGTGGCTTTAAAGTTTCCTTCCAAGAAATTAAGCCTTAAGGAAGTTTGGCTTTGATACCAATTGATAGACTTATAAATCATTGAGAAGGGGGGGTGAATCAGTGACAGCAAAAACAATACCACTTTAAACACAGACCGGTAAAGATAGTTAACCAGTTTACTTAACACTATGCATGCAATCCAAAATGATATTAAAGCATCCACAACAAGTAAAACATCCACCATAACGCAAGTGTTTATATGTGGAAAACCCAACTGGGAAAAACCACAGTGAGATGGGACTCACAAGTTAACTATCTGTAGTAATAGGTAACTGACCGGTTAGGATCTACAAAATGCTCTGCTAGGAGCGAATCCTGTTAAAGATCCCAAAGCCCTCTTAGAAGCTATACCCTATTAAAGGCAGTACCCTGTTAGGAGTAACCTTGGTAGAGGATTTCAAACCCAAACTAATGGATCACCTGGTTAGAGGATTTGTACAATGAAGCTTGTTAGAGCTTACCTGGTTAGGGGATTCAATTGTAGTGATTAGAAAACAACAGGTGGTGTGATTTAGAAGTAGCACAACTTGCTTGAATAGATCCTCTTTTGCTCACTCAAAACTGCATCACCGACATACTCTGCAACGCCTTCAGTAAATCACAACAAATTAACACTTCTATCTCGCATCATGAAAATAGTTCATCATAATGTCATTATATAGACATTAGATTCCATGTCGGCTCAGGAAACACATCACAATTTCCTAGGTACAGTGTATCTAGACAATCTAACATAGCTCATCACAGATTGTCGCCAAACCTATCGATTAGGGATAACTCATCACGACCAGTGATAACTCATCACACAATCAGTGAAACCGGTTTGAACATCGATACAGGTTAAGAGTTAACCTCTTCCAACTCATAGACCGATTGTCCTCCAATTGCTTCTTTGATGATCTCCGCAGAATCTCCAAGCTAGTGTCATGCCATTCCTGCATATACTGGTTGTCTACATATATTGGTTAGACACCCTCAAAACCAATTGAACTTCACTATACATATAATATCGGTTTTGCAATACAAACACTTAGGAGTAATATTGGTTTGTCTTAACTACGATGACTATGACAATGCGAACATATGTGTGTATACGTGTGCCATCAATGACAACACATGAAGTCATCCATTACAATCATTATCAAGCGAATAGATTCCACATTTCACGCGAACATTAATTGGCACCCACCGTGTGGCACAAAACTCAATTTTTGGCCTTGCAGATCATCAAATTCTCATCCTTCGAGATTATGTCTATACATTCTACAAAATATCATATGACATTATTTTCTTCACAATATGATATTATTTTCTTTGTCCTACGATTAAGTGAGAATTCTCATACGGCTAGGTGAGAAAGCTCATATGAGTTTTTGCTTTCTTGTATTATAAACAAATTACATTTTTGGGGTTTTTCTTGATTGAATTTTGATGATGCTAATGCTAACCCTGATTTGTTTTGAGATTTTTTCACAGCCTGACTAGTTTTTGCAGGACGTTTGTCCAAGAACACTCATGTCACTCAAAAACAATATGACTACTGATTCATTGTTTTTGCAGGTTGCTTGAGGAGATTCAACTAAACTTTGTGTATTCTTCAGTTTTCTAGGCACTTAAATTGTGATATGGTAAATGAACAAATTTGTTTTTCATGTTTGAGAAGAGTCTAAAAGGTAGGAGAGTATGCTTTTGTCTATATAGACAATCATAAATCCCGACCCTTGAAGCTTTTTGAGTTTTGAGATTTGTGTTACTTTAGCGGGCCTGTCACAGTGGGAAAAAGCAATCACCCTATGAGAATGACCCAATTGAGTACAACTAGACCTAAGCATTCCAACTCACTATAATAAATAGGCCTCTCAGGATTAAAGTCACGGAGGATGGAGTTATTTGAGTTTTCTCTTTGATATCTCTCATATCGGGTATTTTGTAGGGCCTCGTGGTCTCAATCACGCTTGCATGACTACATCTTGTTTCAGTACCTTGTCGGGCTATAGGCCTCAATCGCGCTTTCGCGACTTCAAGGGGTAATTTTGAACAAAAATCTTTATTAAGAACTTTAAGATAGAAGCTACCCGGTTCACCTCCGAAAGGGGGATAATCTTTGTGCAAGAGAGATAGTAACTCTCCCAAGCTACTTGTCATATCGTTCCCCCATTAACGTTTGGAGTTGGCTAATATGACATTGAGAATCCATTGTGTGAGACTCAACGGTTGTATTTTGATTAACTATTGGGTGTGTACCTAATTCTACAAGCAAAGGTTTTCTCTCTCAGCCAACTTCCTTAGGATTAGTGTGATGTACTTGAGGTCACTTTGCATCTGGCGTGTTTGTTGTGGTTTTGCCCTTGAAACTGAAACTGAAATATTGAAACTGGAGAAAATAATCAAAAACATCAAAAGAACTCAATGGTCAAAACTTTGTCCTTGTCAAAAACTCATCCCTTTCTAGTCCTATGTCGTACGAGTCTTCTATTTTTTCATACAGTCCTCTAAGAATTACCGTCCTACCATACACATAATGTCGTACGAGTCAGGTTCAACATTGCCAGTTTGTCATTTGAGAAAGTATAAAGTGTCATATGAGTCACTATTACCATTGTCATTTTGTCGTCTGAGCAAGTATAAACTGTCATGCGAGTTTAAACAGCAACTCGTACGAGAAACTGTCTTTGTCGTTTGGAAGTACTTAAATTATCGTCTGGGTTATTATATTATGTCGTACGAGCTTTGATTCTATCAGTCCAGAAGCTTGTCTTTTTGCGTGCTTTTCTAAATCTGTCGTACTTGCCTAATCAGTCCATAATGAGCATATATCTGGTATTTTCCATCATGTGCATAGGTTATCTTCTCGGGTTGGTAGGTCAAATTATCTTCTCTCAAAAAAAATTCAAAACTAGACACACTAAGGGTTTCAAGTATTCATTTCCAACAAGTTCAAGATCTAACATCTTAAAGTGCATCATCACATTTTTTTTTGATAAATTGATCATTCAAACATAGTTTCTCATCAAGATCTATAATCTTTTATCATGAAACTACAACCCTTTGATTAGATTAACCTCGTTCTCTATCATAGCATATATCGTTCCTATTGAACTTGGTCATATCAAAAATCACAAAATTTACACTCTAAACTAAGATCGAAAAACTTGCAAACTCGCAAATACTTGAATGACCATTTCGTGTCTTATCAATCTATCATATTTATCTCAACAATTGATCACTTATTGGGGCAAATTATAGAAAAATGAAACCTCGCAAAAGATTCGGAACACATGTATGCCCATTTTTATTAGGGCTTAGAGACGAAAGATCGAAGAAACAAAAATAAAAAAGCTTGAAGTGGCAAAAGATCATGAGGAAGTGGCACACAAAAATCAAATACAAGAAGAAGAGATAATAGATCAACACATCAGAGAAACCAAACTAGATCCTAAATTTGATAAATTCATAGAGAAAATATTGGATGGTGAAAAAGAAAAATACTTCTTAATGTTAGAAAAATCCGGTGCTACACTCCCCAAAGATTTTGATGTAAACAATTTAAGACCAAGGGGAGGATCAAGTGATACTTACAATGGCAATGAACAAAACAAAGAAATTTTCAGTCGCAAAAAGGATGACAAAAGAATTCTTGATGATACAAGAACTCGTGAGGACGCACAAAGAACTAATGAGGATGCACAAAGAACTAATGATGACACAAGAAGGAATCATGATGACACAAGAACTAATGAGGATGCACGAAGAACTAATGATGACATGAGAAGGAATCGTGATGACACAAGAACCAATGAGTACACAAGAAGACCTAGTGATGACACAAGAAGGAATCATGATGACACAAGAATCAATGAGTACACATGAAGACCTAATGATGACACAAGAAGGGATCGTGATGATACAAGGAGAAATTGTACCAATGATCCTCTCTTAGCTCTCACGCAACATATACAAACACTTCAAACGCAAATTCAAGATATACAAAGGGGAACTACTAAGAGGTATTCACTTCAATAAATCTATCCTTATCCATTTGATAGAAGTATCAGCGTGATACCTTTTCCTACAAATTGTGAAACTCCTAGATATGACAAATATAATGGAAGCTCTGATCCCCAAGATCCTATAAGAGAATTTTGCACGATGAGCATGGAGTTAGCACATGAAGACACATACTTAATGAGGTTATTTCCAAAGAGCTTAAGTGGACAAGCTATGGAATAGTTCTCGAAACTTCCACCCAGAATTAGATCATTCTCAGAATTGGTGGACAAGTTTTTTCACAATACTCTTACGACATACAACATGAGGTCAAAATGCTAGACTTGTGTAACACCAAACAAAATAGTGGAGAACCTTTCATGACATTTCTACAGAGATGGAGACGATTAGCTGCATGATATCCTCGTACGGTACCAGAATATGAAAAGATGGACATATTCATTGACAATCTAAACGCACAAATGAGTTATAACCTAAAAATGCAATGTCATTCGTTTTGAAAAAATGATTGATAACAGAATCGTGGTGGAGGAAGCTATGGTAAAGAAGGAAGAGTTGAAGATATACAAAAAAGGAGTTAATCCTCCTCCCAACAACAATACCAACAATGATAAACCCAAATTTTGGAATAGAAATCGAAACATCATCAATGATGGGATGGTGGATAATAATAATGGGAAACCAAAGCAACCAGTTTTCAATCTATCAAACCACACAGAAGCAACTCAACAAGATAATTATCAACAAAAATCATATTTTAACAATTTCTTTCGCAGAAAATTTACTAACATTGGTGAACCACTTGGGTCAACCTTAAAGACACTTCTTGCAAAAAAATTGATTACTAGGACGATGACTAAAACTTTCTCCAGATGTTGTCGGCCTAAACGAATCTCATGCTACTTCCTGCAACAAGATATCAACAAAATGTCAATTCTTTATCCAATCAATATCTTTGATCATTTGATCTGCTATCTTGTCCTCTCACTGGAGATTTCCATCAATCTCTTTGAGCACCCATCAGTGATTTTCATTCATCATGAGGTCATGCATCTAGTATTTTCAATCTTGAGTTTACATCATTGACACTCATCAATCATGAAGTCAATCAAACTCATCCTATCAGATCATCAAATCTTGAGTTTATATCATTGACCCTCATCAATCATGATGTCAATCAAACTCTATCAATCATCAATTCAAGCAAAACATCAAAGTAGTCAGAGAACTGACACTTTCATCAACCAAAGCTGCAGGAATCAAGTAAATTTTATCGGGAAATCAATTTCGCCCAAATCCAAACTATTCAATTGTCAAATCTCTCAATTGATCTCTCGAAGGGGCATCCTCGCATCATAATCTATCAATCAACGTTTGGGACATGCATCATATCGAAATTATATCTGCATTAAACCGATATTTTCTTTGAACCAATGCATCATCACACATCGCTTCAAAGAGGGGCAAAATGTATACACCTAAAAATGGTCTGAAGATAGTTAATTGAATTCGCAAATAATTTGATTAATTTCCCCATTGAATCTACTTATAAATAAATCTAAGGATTTATTCATTAAGTTCATTTCAATAATTCCCCTTTGATTAATTAATCTTCTCCCCCACCCACCCCCCCATTTTAAATTCACTCTTCTAATCTCATAATTAGTTAAAACAAATCAAATCATGATTTGTTGAAATTAATGATATTTTCCTAATATTTGAATTTATAAATTCAAACATGAGCACATGGCTCCTAACTTCTAACCACCTAACCTAACCCATTCTATCCAATCCTAGGTTTAACTAACCCTATCCTATCTTGCATAGCCTAACCTCTTATGGGTTGGATATTCCCCCCTTGAGACACGTGACACTTTTGCCACATGTATCCTCCCTTGGACACTTGCCCTCTCATGAGCAAGGTTCCTTAACACTTCTCACCACAAATATGGCAAGTGTCCCTTCCTCCAACCTCTTCTCCAACTTCCCCAATCTTAGCCCTTGATATCTTCAGATCAAATCTGGACCGTCGATTCCTGCCACCTCAGCTTTGGCCTTGGAATTCCTATAAATACCCCTCATTTTGGAGTAATAAAGATCCCTTGCATCATAGTTTTAGCATCATTACTATAGGCAATTTTATCTCAATCATCTAGCATAATTTGTATCTTAGATTAATCATGCATAGAATCATGTATCTCATATCATTTTGGATTAATCTAGCTTATTTTGTTAATCTTGCATTCATCTAGTTTGCATTCATATAGATTAAATCCTTCGTCTTGGTGTAGTCAAGTCACTAGTATTGCATAGACAAATCTGAGAGCATATCTATACTCGCATCTTTTAAGAGGCAATAGATCAATTTGTCATGGTTTTACATTTATTGATTTTGATTAACTAACCATGCATGTAATGATCTATTGAGTGTTTGAGTTGTAGATGCAGATTCCACATTTCATGCGAACAGGTATGAATTTCAAGCTCACATGAAGAAAATGAGTGTGACAAGGAAGCTAGACATCTTAACTTCCAGATGCATTTAATTGTAGTAAGATGACAAGAGTTGGAGATCATGTTGTGAGATGATGAATATCATACAAGATAAGCTTTCCATGACCATGGGAAGTGGAAAAGGGTGGGTAGTGAAGCAAAATTATTAGCCCATAATGCTTTAACATGATGGCAGGCCCAAAAAAAATGTTTAAAGGTTTCATTCCTATCACTAAAGGGACGTAAAGGGATAAGGCTAAGGAATTTAAAGGCATGTAGACATTGAGATTTTTGCATGCATGAGTTTACAAGCAGTGAATTGGGACTAGGCATCATCTTTAGACTCTCAAAGTTGTAGGATAATATTGTTTCACATACACCATTTTAATTTGCATCTCCAAAGGGAGTTGAGTCAACTATAGATGGGTAGATTAGGAAAAAGTTTCTTATAGAGGACTTTGAGAGGAAAGGATGTAAGCCTACAACCATTAGCCCACCTCTAATACTTGAGGAAGCATGTATGACAATTAGTAGAGATAAGGATAAGAAGGTTGGAGGGCACAATGTTTTGAATTTCCATCATAGAAGCCTTATCACTATAGTTTAAATTAAGGCATTATCTGAGTCGGTGTCATGACTTCCATGTGAAGCTTGAAGGATCCCAAAGATCTTTGAGAGTTTGAATTCCTTTCTTGTAGAGACACTTGGCTTGGAATCTATGGATCATAGCAAGCGGGTTGTTATTTTCTTGGATCAAACAATTCCACCAAATTGAATATGTTGCAAAGATGATCCCATGGCTAAATGATTGATCAAACCAAGATATCTTGTGCAAAACATGTTGGCACGATTTTCATATGCATTTGAGAGGATTGATCCATGGATCTTAAATATAGGAGCTAGAAGGATCTTGTCACACCATTGGATAGCACCCCATTATTTACCAACAAAAGTTATTTTGATATTATACCAAACTAAAATTTTCCAAGTTGAATTTCCTTCCAAAGCTTAGTTTATCCATTTTGTTGAGAGGTAGACCCCCTGCATGAAACGATCTATGATGCCCAATCCACCCTTCTCTTTTGGGAGAATGATATGAGACCAAGAAATAGTTGGCATACCTTTTATATTTATTCATTTGGACTAGATAAAACTTTGTATGAGTTGTGTTAATTGATTGTAACAAGTTGTGATGTTTTATTTCAAGGGATGAAGATACTTTGGGCAATTGTAATTTCCCATTTTCAAATTAGAATTTAATAATAAACAATAATAATAAAATTATAAATATAAAAGAATAAAATTAAACAAAACCATTACTAAAATTTACTTAAGTTTAATGAAATGTCAAAAGTCATAAGATGAAAAGTTGTGTCTCCCTCAAACATGAGATATAAAAGGGAGAAGATAACTTCATTTAAAAGCGGGATAATTTGGGAATCAAAAGTGTATATCTGATCATGAAAGGTTGTGTCCCTTTCAAAGGGCTGATATAATGAAGAGTTGCACTCTTCCAAAAGGTGCTAATGGTGGAAAGGGTGTCTCTCTTGCCAAAGGTCACACATGATGAAGAGGTGTGATCTCCCCCTCACATTGAGATATATAAAGGAAAGGATCCTGTGATACGACAATCGATTAGATTAGATCTGAATTGTTATTAATTTATAGGAATTAGCAGCCTTGTAGTAGGGGACATTACAGTGGTATCAGAGCATGATCCTACCATCATGTAGGGTAAAAAAGATAAATCAAGAGCAGCACTTTCATATTTATAGATATCATTGATTCTATCAGACATAGCAGTAGAGGTAACGAGTTCATTGCATAATTTATCATCACAATTGAAGGATAAATTGGAGCAAGTTGTAGATTGGAAGATCATCATCAACATATTTACCAAAGACTACATCAGAGACAACTACCTTTAAGTCTAGACCCTTTGAGTAAAAGGGAAAGTTTAAAGACATATTATTCACTTAGTATTCATTTATATTGATTAAGTTTAAAAACCATTGAAGAACTAATTAAATATCATTCAAGTAGAAATCAATGGAAAAAGTGGAATAACCAAGCATTCAAATAAAAAAGAGTGCAAACCCAACAGTTATGTAATTATCTAAATATTGTGACTCTAAACCAAGATAAGTTCTATTTTCAAAATTATCCTTATAATTTTATGTTGAATATTATAATGAAATGTCTTCATTTTTTTTTAAATTCCATTTATAAAATGTATGTCAATCCTCATCCCAAGTTGGAATTGTTGTCTCGTTACTAAATTAAGGTAAATCCCAAAAGGAGATCTAAAGTTACATGTATTGTGTGTAAAGAAGACAACCAAGTATATAATATTTACTTCAGATTAAGAGAAAATATTATATGAAGACCCAAGGTGGAATGGGGATGTGCTACATCATACCTAGGCAATGGATAAGGCATAAGGTGGAATGGGTATATGTTATGCCATACAAAGGCAATGGATAAGGCCTATGGTGGAATGGGCATTTTCTACATCATACCTAAGCAATGGATAACACCAAAGGTGGAATGGGCATATGTTACATCATACAAAGGCAATGGATAAGACTTATGGTGGAATGGGCATGCATTACATCATACTTAGGCAATGGATAAGACCTAAGGTGGAATGGGCATAAGTTACATCATCCAAAGGGAATGAATAAGACTTGTGGTGGAATGGGCATGTGCTACATCATACCTAGGCAATGGATAAGGCCTATGGTGGAATGGGTATATGTTACATCATACAAAGGAAATGGATAAGACCTAAGGTGGAATGGGCATATGTTATGTCATACAAAGGCAATGGGTAAGACCTGTAGTGAAATGGGCATGTTCTACATCATACCTAGGCAATGGATAAGGCCTACAATGGAATGGGAATGTGCTACATCATACAAAGGTGGTGGAAAAAAGGCATGTGGTGGAATGGGCATGTGTTACATCATACAAAGCAACCAAGAGATGGATTTAGTCCTAGTTGGATGCTCCTACCTCTTGTGGGTAAAGTGATGAATTGATTATCCCAAGAGATAGATCCGGTCCTAATTGGATTCTTCTACCTCTTGTGGATTAGTTGCTCCAAGAGATGGATCGAGATGGACATTCTTTCCTCTTGTGGGCCAAGTAAACTATGTTTCCATAAATTCATGTCTATGCTTTGTGTCTAGATACATTCATGTACTCACTCTACGTATTCTTCGTGTCTTCATGCATTCATATGTATACTTTGTGTTTTCAAGTGTATTCTCTTTGTTTGGTTCTATATTTTTAGTTAATCTAGAATATGAGAATAAGTAGAGTGAATCAAAAGACAAGGATTTATTAGATTTGAAGTCATAGATATGAGTCATACATTCATGCAAACGTTGGGTCAATCGAAATCAATTTAGATGCTATTACAAGAGGATCTGGTTCCTTCTCTAAGAGTGATGAGAGAAAACTTATCTTAGAATTGCAAACCTTGCAAATTCACAATGCCTTGGGTAGAATCAAAGTAGCGCAATGGAAGGTGACTTACGATTAAGACTTGTGAACATTGCTTGAAGACAAGCAATTTTGGGAAACGGACTGTAATGTCCTCTTTTCAAATTAAGATTTAATAATAAACAATAATAATAAAATATAAAAATAAAAATAAAATTAAACATAATCATAACAAATTTAGTTAAGTCGGCCACTTTCTCTGTGCTAATGAATGGCTCCCCCTCTCCTTTCTTTAAAGCCTCAAGAGGTCTTAGGCAAGGGGACCCCCTATCTCCAGTGATCTTTATCATCATGGCAGGATGTTTGGGGAGATGTATTGGAAAGCTGGTTGAGAAAAGAGAGTTTTGTGGTTTGAAACCTTCTTTGGCAGATCAAATGTGCCCTCATCAACAGTTTGTTGATGATTCTATAATAATGGGAAAAGCCATTGTGAAGGACACTAGAAGACTAAAAAAAGCTTTGGATATCTATGGAGAGGCTACTGGTCAGCTTATAAACTGGTCTAAAAGATTTGTTTATTTTATCAACACCCCGGAGAGAAGGAGGATTAAAATTAGTAACATTCTAGGTGGCCAAATTGGTAGCTTGTCTGCCTCCTATTTGGGGCTCCCTTTAGGTCAGGATCCTCTGGATACCTTTTGGGGAGCCTTGGTGGATAAATTCCATAAAAAGTTGTTTGGATGGAAGGGAGCTCTACTTAGTCAAGTAGGTAAGGTTCAGATGCTAAAAACCACTCTTCAAAGTATCCCTCTCTATGCCATCAGTCTGTTCAGGATTCCTACTAAGTATGTTGAGGCCATTGAAAAAATACAGAGATCCTTTTTATGGACAGGGGTTGAGGAGAAGAAGAGAATGAACTTAATTGCTTGGGAGAAGGTCTGTAAGCCTATGAATAAAGGTGGTCGGGGCCTTAGAAGAATAAGAGACATAAATGAATACCTTATGGCTAAGCAGATTTGGAGAGGATATAGAAATCAAGGAGAGTGGAAAAAAATATGGGACAACAAATATAAAAGCCAATGTCCAAATCTTCAAAGTTTCCTCAAAGCGGAGATTATCCCAATTGGATCCAATATTTGGAAAAATATCTCTAGGACTAGAGACTTAATTATCAGAGGTACAAAATGGAAGTTGGGGAAAGGGAATCTTATTCACTTATGGGAGGATCCTTGGCTTATGGAGACCCCTTTAAATGAAAACCTTGAGTGGAACAGATATCAGAACCAATGCAAGGAAAGATTTGGAACCAAGGTGGAGGATTATTGGAAAGATGGACAGTAGAAAGACTTATCTCAAGTGGATCAGTCTTTGGGTAGTTTGAACAAAGTCATGAACTCAATGGTGAGGATTGAAGAAGAAGACTAGTTAATTTGGAAACTCACTGCTAGTGGTACTTTTATAGTGGCATCTCTTTATCATCAACAATACAATAACATGGAAAGTCCTTGTTGGGCTAAAGCATGGGTGAAAGGCCTTACCCCCAAGATCAACATTTTCTTTTGGATAGCCCTCCAAGACAAAATTCTAACAATAGAGAATATAAGAAAAAGAGGTATCAGCATACCAAGTTTCTGTATACTCTGTAAGCAAAATGAGGAGACGATAAATCATATGCTCTTTCATTGCCCCTTCTCAGCTGATGTTTGGGGAAGTTGTCTGGATCAATTCAATATCAATTGGAGCTTCCCCAACTCGATTTAGGAGATTTTCAAGTCATGGCATCATCCTTCAAAAAATAGAACTACTACCTTGCTATGGAGAATTGCTTTACCACACATGTGCTGGGGTATATAGAAAGAGATAAATGACAGGATTTTCAGAGAAAAGTACACTAAGGCTAACATTGTGTTTGAAAAAATAAGAAGAAGCATAGTGGAAAATATGAATATTATAGGTGGTATTGATAATCCTAACACTAAGGAGGATCAACTTGTCTATAAAAAATGGAGATTAAAATCTCAAGAGAATATCTAGAGTAACCCTAGAGAGGGAGTGATATGGACCAGCCCACCTAGGGGATGGATGAAAATCAATTTTGATGGGGCCTCTAAGGGAAACTTGGGGGTTGCATAATGTGGAGTGGTCCTAAGGGATGAATGGGGAATATGTAAAATCATAAAATGTATTCCTATAGGAAAACAGACCAACCATGTTGCCGAAGCCATGGCGGCTTATCATGGGATTATCCTTGCCAAAGAAGCAAAATGCACTAAAGTTTGGTGTGAAGGAGACTCCTTAAACATTATCAACTATTTAAATATGAAATTCCCACCCTCATGGTCGATTAGTAATGCTATTAAAGCAACAAGGAAAATCAGCAAAGAGTTTGAAATGTGTGTTTTTACACATGTTTATAGGGAGGCCAACTCTTGTGCTGATTGGGCAGCCAACCTGGCTTGCCAATTGGAAAACATCATCACTAGTTATGGTGAAAAGGAGATTGCAAGTGAACTGAAATCCTTACTCAATCAGGACCGAAGCTATACAAGGCACCGTGGTACTTTTAATCATTATTTCTAATGACCTTTCTACCTTTTTCGATGCAGGGCTTGCCTGAAGATAATGAGCCATTAAATAAGTGTCATATAATCATTATTTGGCACGGATTATGGGCGCTCTTACAGAATAACCACAGAAACCAGAGGAAAAGTTATCAAAATGAGAGAAGGCATTGCAAGGAAGGTGCTGGAAAAATGGGAGGAAACAAGAAGAGATTTGAACCTACTTCATGCGCTGAATGGAGAAAGAACGAAGAAGTCTGGTGTATCCTTCAGCAGGGGGGGCTCAATGTTTTCATGGAACGACTGAATGGGAAGGACCCCACAATTACCAGCTACTTCATAAAGAACTGGAAAAATGGAAAAGTTTTGATTGGATCACATATGATGAATGTAGATGAAGAGGTTATCGTTGAGGTAACGGGGATGACTACCGAGGGTATGAAATTTTACAGGGACTATCAGATAAGGCTGCAGACAAGTTTCCTGTTACGGATGGTGAGAGAAGAAAGATGATCAAAATTGACAACTCCTACCACTCCCTGAAGAGAATTTGCAGGCCATGGAGGTTTGTCTTATTTGCTTCTATTGAATATATTACCTTAGACAGTAGGTTTACCAGGGCTTATGGGCATCACTTCGTCCTTCTTAACCATTTCCGTCATGGTGAAAGGGTAAGCCTTCCCTATTACCTGGTCTGTTCAATGGATCATACTATAAAGGAGATCCAGAAGGACCCTAAAGGCAATCATGCCCTCCACCAGGGGCTCATGGTCCTGGTTTACAAAATGCTAAAGGGGAAGTGCATTGAAAAGCCTATTAAAGGCAAAAATGTCAGAGATGAGACTACGGAAAGTAAGGATAGTGGTTTCAACTTTGATTCTGAGACCAAGGGAGAGTCAGAAGAAACTAGCAAAAAAGGGAGGATTAGGGCTAAGAAGAGGAGGATTATTGTGGAATCTGAAATGTTGGACTCTGAAACTGATTCCCTTGAGGAAAAACCTGTTAAAAAGAGGAAAGGGAAAGCCTCTGGAAAGAAGGCTCAAAAAAAGAACGCTAAAAAGGGTAGCAATTCTGATCTCAATTATGTTTTGGTTGAGTCTGAGGAGGAGGATGATGATAATAAGAGGATTGATAGTCAGGACAAAGAAGGGGAGGGTAACCCGGTTAAGGATAATTTGGAAACCGTGGAGACCATGAATACCACTAGACTGCATAACGAGGAAAAAGGGGATCAAAGTGATAGTGGTGATACCATTAAGGCCTTCTGTGAGACCATCACTACTCTGGTGAAGGATATTAATAGCTTGAAAATAGATACACAGGCCATGGCAAGAATTACAGTTGGTGACAAGCCCTTGGCGGAGCATGTTAAAGAGTTAGTGGCCGTTTTGCATAATGTGCAAGCTATTGAATGTATGGTTGGAAAAATCTTAGCCACAGAGAAAAAGGTCAATGAGATGGGAGATAGAAAGGAAATGGACAACAAACTGAAAGATTTTGGCAGCAGAATTGACAAGATGGAGCACAATGTCAAGCAAGTTGCTGATCAAAATTTCCAAATTCTTAAATCTTCGGTGGACAATATGAACATCTTTATCAATAGGTACGAGAACAATGCAGAGAAGGAAGGTGATAAAGAGCAGGTGAACAAGAAGGGTCATGAAAGGAGGACCAGAGCCAACACAAAGAATAAGGTCGACATCGAAGGTCGTGAGCTAGAGGATATGAAGACCTCGGCAAACAACATGAAACAAATGGTTGTTCACGCTGAGGAGATCCTGAATAGTATTTAGTTCCAGTAGCTTTCCTTGGTTTTGTCTCTTTGTTGTCTTTTGCTTTCCTATTGCTATCTGTTCCGAGTTTTATGTAATTATGTAATGATGTTTTAAGTTGTGCCCATCCGGTTGGTTCATTTTGACTTTTTGAAGTGATCAAGCACTTTTTTATGCTTTTCTGTTCTCCTGCTTTGTAAAAGGTTCGAGTACCTTTCAAATACCTATTTTTACTTAATCAAAACAAATATAGTTAAGTTTAATGAATGGTCAAAAGGCATAAGATGAAAAGTTGTGACTCCTTAAAACATGAGATATAAAAGGGAGAAGATAACATCATTTGACAGGGGGATAATTCGGGAATCAAAAGTGTAGATCTGATTTAAATAAGAATTGCATATTTAATCATGAAAGCTTGTGTCCCTTTCAAAGGGAAAATATAAGAGTTGCACTCTTTCAAAGGGTGCTAACGGTGGAAAGGGTGTGTCTCTTTCCAAAGGGCATAGATGATGAAGAGGTCTTACCTCTCCCTCACATTGAGAGATATAAAGGAAAGGAATCAAAGCATCCAATGACAGGGCCATCAATCAGATTAGGTCATATGTAACTATTATTAAGTTATAGGAATTGGCAGCCTCCTAGTAAGAGACATTACAATATATTTCTTGGTTACTCTATACATAGAAAGGCTTACATGCACTATAACAATAGATTGAAAAGGGTTATTGAAAGTGTTAATGTAAAAGTTGATGAAGTTATGCAAGAATATTGTTGGAACCTACAAAATAAATGACTTTCCTAAATAATCATGATATCCCAATAATTTTTGCACTACTGTCCATACAGCTAAATCAAGCAAACTAAAGTTCTAAAAGTTGAGTTCCCTGTCTAACATAATTCAATGTGTTTTCTAGCCTAAAAATTCTAAAAGGTGACACCAAAGCCTTGATAACAAGTCATAAGCCATATATTGACCCTATATAAAAATCACACTTTTGTTGAAAATCATATTTGTC
The DNA here is from genome assembly GCF_030272615.1 of Cryptomeria japonica. NCBI lineage: Eukaryota > Viridiplantae > Streptophyta > Pinopsida > Cupressales > Cupressaceae > Cryptomeria > Cryptomeria japonica. Next base: position 514,166,615 of record NC_081414.1, on the reverse strand, counting down.
ACCTAATAGTTTCATATCCTGCATAATTCCCCTAGAAATACTTTTATATCTTGTTTATCATCTTATATCGGCCACCACAAAGAAAAATGATTATTTATCGCTATTTCACAAGATGGTTATCATGTTATATTCATCAACTCGCGAAACAACGACAAAGTATAATGTAAACTACACGGTTATCACAATTTTGCAAAACTCGTATCTCACTATGGCAAGTGACCTGCAGAACAACGATTAAGGGTATATAGAGTATTGTGACATCGCCATTTCGCAGAACCCAAGTTTCATTAAATTGAATATTCCATGAAATAGTGATAAGAAGAGTATCGCTATTTCACAGGTCCCACATCCTATCACATTGAACAAGTTGTGAAATAGTGATGAGAGGATTCAAGCCCATATAATATTGCCATATCGCAAGGGATGATTTGTGATAAAGAAAAGGCACAATGATATAGTGATCATCTAAGAACATAAAGTGTATCGGTATTTTGCTGAAGAAGGTTACTAAGGGGTCTAGGAGGATGAAATTTAGCGATAACTTAAGGAACTACCGCTATATCGCAAGGAGGATGTAATTAATAAAAAACCATGCTACAATGTACTGATAATGGTCAAAATTGGTATCACCATATCGCATGGATTTAACATAAAGGGAAAAGGAGTGTTGCGATAAAGCGATACATGCTGTCGCTATTTCACAAAAATAAAAAAAGAGTTATTGCACAGATTTGTGATACTACGAAAACAATGAGCCAAGGCAAGTTGAGTATGATGTTAGAAATGTCATAAATCAAATTTTGAAAAGGATGGCAGAGTTGTTAATGACACGAATGAATTAAATGCAAAAAAGACCTCAAGACTCACCATTAATAACTGATTTTTTGTAACGCCCTGCTTTGAAGCCCAGAGGACAAAACATAATAAACAACAAAAATGCGAATAATTTTTAAAAAATAATAATAATTAAACCATACAAGTGCAATGAGAATCATGATGATACAAGATAATGATAAAAATAACATATAATAACAAACAAGAGTCCTCAAGGCCCCACAACGTACTTACTCAAGGAGTTTATTTTAACTCAACAAGAAGATCAGAAAATTCAACATAAATAAATACATCACTATTTTCATAGGATCATGATACATAAAACATTGACATGAGGATAAACATATGATCGTCGAAATACATTACAATGGACCATGTATGATACAATCTCGAAGAGTACAATATTGGAATAAATGCATAGATTTGCATCAATAAGAAAGTCTCTAGTCTTCCACGATCCATCACGAACATGGTACAAGATGAACAAAACCCAATGGGTGCAAATAGCACTCCACCCAACCATGTGGTACCAATAGGTCCACCCCTCATGCTAGAAGGTATAAGTTAGACTCACAAGACAGATACAAGCAAGCAAGGGTACCAACATGACTCATAACATTGCACTCACATGAGACTCACAAGGCTAAACCACGGGAGACTCATAAACAAATCAACCACATTCCAGAGGCCCAAGCAACCCACAAGAGGATAAAAGGCATAAGTTACCACTAGGTATGCAATAGGGAAGAGTGTCATCACTAGGTTGTCATGAGTTACCCTGGTAGGTCTCCACTAGGTCTCGACCCCCATCCCAAGTTACCTTAGTGACCTCTCTCAACCCTCGGCTCCCATACAAACACTAGTGGACCACACTAACCTTTCAGAGGGACAAGATTGGTGGACACCATTTCAGGTCTTCTCTACTTACCCAAAACCCAAAAAAGCGTTTGTGGGTAAAAGGCAACAATTAATCTTTATTAATGTGAACTAACTACCCACCCAAGATTCATTAATTAGGTTTTCACTTTATTGCTAAAATGTCATTGAGTTACCCTGGCGACCACTTTGAGTCCTGGCCCCCAATGAAAGCCACTCCCCCTTAACTTGCACCTAGGAAAAGGATCAAAACAAAACATCACAAGACCAAGACACTCCAAACTGAGTTGACAAGGTCCAAACAAAGTTCAAACTGATCTAATAACATCAGGAGAAGAAGAACATCAAATTTCAATACCAGGATCCAAACACTGGAACAATAACATCAAGTTGAGGGATGACCAAACACAAGAACAAGAGTTCAAAACATCCTCAAGGCCCTCTAGAGAATACACTCACAAGGATCCCAAAGTTCCAAATTACAAAAAGGGGGTAAATTCAAACGCAATAACAATATCACAATGCACTAAACAAGCAGGGGATACATTCACAACTAAAACATAGAGAATCATAACTTTTTATTCCACCTAATTAATCTTAAGAAGACATAAATACCTTATCTCATTAACACATTAGCACATTACATTAATACATTGGTACGAAAATACATTTATTCTTCCATTGATACTTTAACTTTACCTTAATGCACTAATACAACAAATACATCAACTTTTGCATTATGACATTAACTTTCACAAGTTCCTTAAAAATAGTTATTCAGCCATAAAAGATTTCATAACCCAACTATTCCATTTGTTCCTTTGTTTGACCAACATAATATTAACTTACAATAATAGAAGATTTAGAGCATACATGATTTTATTTAAATATATTTACACGTAAATAATTTATTTGAACTAAGCAACCTAACTCATAATTAATAATTCTATTTCTAAAAGTGAAATTCGATACACACACATCTTAATACAAGGAAAAGTAAAAACAACTAGGATTAATAAACATATTAATATTTAAAAGTGCAATAAAACGAAGGCAACCCCACCATTATGAATTACAATCACAGGCCTTTATACGAATATATATATATATGTATGTATATGAATACGAACAAGGAGGGACCATCGAGCAGAGGCTCAAAAGTTAAAGATATAACAACAGGGATCGAACCCCCTTACGAACTCTCGATGCATACCGTCGAGTAACTCGCCCGACATTAAGGCAAGTCAAAAATTGCATGTGCATCTGACAGAGCATGTTGAAACCAAATCATAAATACAGAAGACTGCAAATTGATGACGGTGGAACAAGGAGACACAAACGAGGAAAAAGACGAGCATATGCGACAAGGGCGAAGCCCCAACACAATGCCATAACATTTGCCAGGAAGCTAGGAATAAAGGATGCATACCAAAACGAAACAAACGCTCACCGAATCCAGTAGAGACTCGCGCAAGTAATTCTAATGGATGCAAAATGACAATCCAATACAATGATGATAGCATAATAATTGATTAGCTATCATAACGATTTCTTCTTACAAACGATTTACTAAAACATCTATCAACACATACCAAACGATTAACAATTACATTGAACTGAGTTGAATACTGTCCAACAAGGCGTGACACAATTAAAATGGGTAAGCTCTAAACACTAAGGTCGTGAGCTTATACGAATAACCCGAACCATAGGGAGGTCATAACAAGTAGGAAAATCAGACCCGATCAAGGGTCAGTGTCGGAACTCAAGCTAGCAAGTTAAAAAACAAATGAATTGGAAGGGTGTGCACCGATTGATATAATCAAATCTGAGTTGATCATGAATGGGATGCCAAAATCGTTTATGAGCACAAATAAAGAAATAAAGCAATTCGGACTAACACCCTGCGTCTACTAAAGTGTATCGGGTTCCGCACCATTTTGAAACGTTAGCACAAGAGGCATGAAAACTTTAATGACAGATTAAAAGAAGACAGTGACGCATCGAAGGTCCCAGAGAACAGAGTAAAGGCGCAGACAGCATGCTATACTCAGAACATACACACATTGGAATAAGTAGAACTTGTGGTTTGCTTTGATCGATTGGATGAAGGAAGACACATCATTCTAAGAAATAGGGTAAGGAGAGGAACCTTACCAACAAACGGTGGGTCCATGTCTAATGCGAACCGATACCCCCTTAAAAGGAAGGACATGATAACCGGTAGCATACAAAAAGGACAAAACGATAGAAGTTGAAGAAGGAAATATACCGTCTACCGAATATGACAATCAGAAGGTATCTATCTGATAAAATCCACTAATTCATACAAGGAAATAAATCAACCAAATACAAGATGAAAGCCAAAACGGTGATACGGAAACACATTGGTGGATGCAAGGGATTGAAGTCCGAAGAACAGTCGGTAGACAAGAACGGGAAAATTATACAGATCGATAAACAAACAAAACTACACCCCATATAAAATTCCAATCGTTGCGGTAAGAGGTTGGAAACAAAACAGAGAGGAGCCAAGCACAACTCAGACATATGCAAAAATAGAAAAGAAAACAGAAATTAAATCGATCAACAGAGAATAAGCATTTCAAGATTACAATTCTAACCTGGAGTTGCGTAACGATCCATAGACAAATCTCTCCAACAAGTTAGATTCTAGAATCTTCTCAATGTCTTTAGAACAATATCCCAAAATCAAACCCCAAAAAAACATTTCCCAAAAACCCCTCAAAATGATTCAGCCCTTTACCCCCCGAATTCACAGAGGCATTTTCCCCCTTAACAGCAGGAAGATAAACCCTCTATGAAAAGTAACTCCCTCAAAATTTGCATGCAGAATTTATTCCCCCACAAACCAAAATTAATTTCTTTAAGGGAGGACACCATGGGGATTGGATTTAGGCATGTTGGGTAATAAATTAACATTAATAGTAATTTGAGGAAATAATAGTGCATTCTTTGTGATGAAATTCAGTGTAACCTTGTGGATCATAAGATATATTAGCAAGAAGTATGAATTGGATTAAGTAGATTGTGCTTTATGATTGGTGTTTTGGTGTTAATATTGAGATGAATATCACACCATAAATGATGCATTAGTTAGATCTAAATTTGAGAACTTTAGCAAAGAATAAGTTTTGTTGCCCTGTTAATGTAGGAAGAAGTGTAAGTGTATGATGTTGGATTAGGTGAATGTCTATCATTTTAATGACGCACATAGTTGTTATGGAAGTGTACGCATCTTGAAAAGTGTAAGTTTTGATGTTTTACATTATGATGTGTCTACTTTTGGATAAGGAATTCAGTAGAGAACTTATGTTCTGTGAGAATATTGGTGGAATGATGGTTTTTGAATTATTTAATATATACTTTATGACTAACGTGATCTCGGTGTTCCTGTCTTAGCCTTGCGACTTCCAAGAGTAAGTTGAACCCTAAGGGGGGAGAATATAATGCCCCTCCCTCAATCAGACTCTATTTAACCTAGTTTGACTTTGGTTGACTTCTCTTGTTACTTATGTGACTGGGTGATACTCTCTAATGTAATGACTTTTATCGTGATTCTAGGATATGTTGTTGGTTATGCATGTTGTCTCTATGGATGTTTAGATGTTAGATTATATGAGTAAGTACTAACCTTGGACTGACTTATCAACTTTATGTATATATCTTGTGTTTATTTTCTTGTATGGGCTCGAGTTTGTATGGGGTACGAGGGGATGATCTTCTATCACCTACTTTGGAGGGACACGAAATGTCACGACTCTTCTCCATCAGTGTGCCTGGATATGTTGGAGAAACATGTGTGTGTTTTCTCAGTGATGCAGTTGTAGGTACCGAGCATCAACTCCACCCGAATTTTTTGAGTCTAAGCATGCTCTATGACCCAATGGAAATGTGCAAAATCAAAGTTATCAGTTAGATCCTTTGATGTGTCATTGTTCCTACAAAATGAGACCCTTGTCAGGTATCTTTGTGGTTGTTGTAAGTCTTTTATATTGTTGTCTGGTCTTGTCGGAAGTTTGTCGTGTTGGTCCTTCGTGTGTTGCCAGTTCACATATCGTTATTTAAGAGCTTGGTGTAATGTTTATTTAATATTATTAGTGGTTTTCTCTTTGAAATTATATCCATATGGATACCTTGTAATGTAAACAATGATCATATGTATCTTCTCTTGGCTATGTAAATTGAACCATGTACCTTGTAAAGAACAGTGTAATCTTATTTGTAAAAGTTTCCTTATTTCATATATGTTTGGTTGTGTTATTTGAGTATCATCATTGTGGGGCCCTAAAGACCCTTGTATGATATTACATGTTCATTTTATCCTTATCTTGTATCATCATGATAAGCATTGCATTTGTATGGTTTATTTCTTTATATATATATATATATATATATATATATATATATATATATATATATATATATGCATTTTTGTTGTTTATTATGTTTTGTCCTCTGGGCCTCATAGCGAGGGTGTTACATTTTTAGCTCAATTTTCACATTACAAGCTGAAGAATTACGCGAAGTGAGCTCTGCAATGAGGAAGAATGTGCCAAAATTATGTGTGACAGTCACAAGTGTTACGTTCTTTCAAAATTCTATGATCAAGAAGATAGGAGAGATGAAGATATGACCTGAAAGTTGTATTTTATCTGCTATAGTGTGATTTGAAGGATGCACCACACTTATTGATTTCAGTGTGTTCATCCTCCTCAATGTATGCATGTTATATAAGTGGATGAGGGGTTACGTAGTGAAGAGATATGTCTTCCTACGTGGGAAGACACATATCTTCCCTACGTACCTCTCTCCACGACATGTTAATAAGCATTATTTACTTGCTCGATCGGAAGGAGTGTGATTTGTTAAGAATCACTTACAACTCGATAACATGAATGGTGTAACCATTGGTAAATGCGATAATTTAATTTTGATTTATTCACCATTTGTTAACGTATATACTAATAGTTAATCTATTAGTATATATGTTAACATGTAATCAAATTAATACATCTGAATCATGAAATAGCACAACTAATGTTACAAAAATTAACACTCCCTCTTAACTAGGGAGGACACATTTCATGTTAGAGAAAACATCACAATTCATCCATTGATTGTGAAGAGAAGAGATATCACACCATAGTGATATATAGAGATATGGTTCAACAATGAATATCAAGTCTCATGATACTCACCATAACTCATAGTTATCAAGTAAGGTATGTGCATTGCCATCAAGTCACATGATGCCTACCATACTGATAATGATTTCATGGCATGTCCATGAATATTATGTTCATAATATTCACCATGAAGCTCTCTATCATAATTATGGTTTATTTAATGATATCTACCATAATGTCTCAAAGATATATATACTATCATGACATGTCCACATATATCAAGTCACATGATATCCATTAAAATAGATAAATTGATCATTGTAAAATCGTCACCTTACAATATCAATTTGAAACAAGTGTTCATTATTGAAAAGTTGTCACCCTTCAATAATGTTCACAAAGGGCCCATGAAGTCATGGAGTCACACACATGTCAAATAAAAGAGTTTACACATTAAACATCTTTAAATATATTAGTATATCAAAATAAATGAGACTCTATCTCAAAATTAAATAACATTTTCAACCATACCAAGTTTATCTCTAAAGTGTTCAATCTTGATCCTGGAGATAGGCTTGGTAAGAATGTCTACAATCTGATCACATGTACTAATATAATTCAGTTGGATCACATTCATTTCCACCATATCTCGAACATAGTGATAAGGAATCTCAATATGTTTAGACCTGTCATGAAATGCTGGATTCATTGAAAGCTTGATGCAACTCTGATTGTCACAATAGATGACAATGGGATTTAAGGGCTGACCAAACAGTCCTACAAGCAACTTCTGGAGCCATACAACTTCTCTTGCTCCCATGGAGGCTGCAATGTATTCAACTTCTATAGAACTCTAAGCAATTGAAGACTGTTTTCTACATATCCACGAGATCATTCCTAATCCTAAACTGAAGCAACATCCTGATGTGCTTTTCCTATCAACTATGCTTCCAGCCCAATCAGAATCAGTGAATCCATGTAGGTCAAGGTCTACATGTTTATATTTCAGACCAAAACCAATATTTCTTCAAAGATATCTCAAAATATGCTTTGCAACAATAAGATGTGTTTCCCTAGGTTCACACATGAACTGACTTAGTGCATTAACAACATAACATATATCAAGTCTTGTGTTTACCAAATACATCAAAGATCCAATAATGTGTCTATAGAGTGTAGGATCTGCAAACTTTGATTCTGCAGTTGTTTCCTTTAGCTTGTGCAGATTTGTCTCCATAGGTGTGGTCATGGATCTACAATCCATCATTCCAAATCTCTTAAGTATACCAATGGTGTATTTTCCTTGATTAAGGATTATACCATCTGACTGCTGCCAAACTTCCAATCCAAGGAAGTAGTGAATAATTCCTAAATTTTTCATATCAAACTCAGAGGCTAATTCTTTCTTACATCGAGAAATACAATTATCCTCTCATGTGATTACTAGATCATCAACATAAAGAATAATAATTAATAATTCACCATTGATTACCTTGTAGTAGAGATTTGGATCTGCTTCATTCTTGGAAAACCCTAATTCCAAGAGACAATGATCAATTCTTTCATACCATGCTCTGGGGGCCTATTTCAGTCCATATAGAGCTTTCTTTAATCTGCAGACATGTGATTCAGCCTTATGAATCACAAAACCTTCAGGTTGCTCCAAATAAACTTCTTCTTCAATCTTACCATTTAGAAAAGCAGTCTTGAAATCCATTTGATGGACTTTCCATCCTTTAGATGTTGCAATAGCCAAAACTGCTTGGACAGAAATGTATCTGGCAACAGGAGCAAATGTCTCTTCATAGTCAATACCTTCTTTCTGTGAGAAACCTTTGGCAACAAACCTTGCTTTGTGCTTCTCAATGTTGCCATCTGCTGCATGTTTGATTTTGAAGAGTCATTTAGAAGATACCACAAATTTTCCTTTAGGCCTAGGCACAATATCCCAGACATCATTTTTCAGAATTGACTGATACTCTTCTGACATATCATCTTTCCAAACTTGATGCTTCAGCGCATCTTCAACATAGGAAGGTTTTGCATCAATGATCTCACTCATCAAGGCAGTATAACTGGAAAATAGGTTAGGTATCTTACTTTCTCTGAAGATCCCCTTTGGAGTAGCATAATTTTCAACTTCTTGAAGCATCTTTTTAGCCCAAAGTGGTATCTTCCTAGTTTCAGGATAATGTTCTTCTAAAGGTAAGTCTTGAACTTCATGCTCAGCATTTTCAGGGGTCTCCCTCTGAATCTCAGGGGTGGAATCCTCATCCATGCTTGTAGGGGGATCTTGGTTCTCTAATTCATTAGAGCTTTTGGACCTCCTGAATGCTATGTCTTCCTCAAAGATGACATCTCTACTTAGTTCAATTTGCCTTTGACCAGGTATGTATACTCTGTAAGCTTTAAAGGTTTCACTGTACCTAACAAATACTCCTTTCTTTCTAGAAGGTTCTAACTTTGACCTCTTTTCTGTGGGGACATGAATATAGACTGGACACCCAAAGATCCGGAGATGACTTATGTCAGGTTTGTTACCAGTAAAGGCTTCTTCAGAGGTTTTATTATCAAGAAGAGAATGAGGACATTTATTTTGAATGTACACAGTTGTCCTAGATGCTTCAGCCCAAAATGAGGTTTCTATATTTTGGTCAAACAACATAGCCCTAGCATCTTCTACTATAGTCCTATTCTTTCTTTCAGCTACCCCATTTTGTTGTGGGTTATAAGGTATAGTTAACTCCCTCTTAATCCTAGCATTTATACAATAATCTTTAAACATATCAGAAGTGTATCCCCCCCCCCCATTGTTTGTTCTTAAGGTTATGATTTTCTTACCTGTCACATTTTCTGCAAGAACTTTGAATTCCTTAAATTTAGAAAGGATTTCTTCAGACTCTTTGTACCTCAAAAAATATATCCAGGTCTTCCTAGAATAATCATCTACAAATATTACATAATATAAAAATCCCCCTAAGGAGGGTACAAACATGGGTCCACATAAATAAGAATGAACTAATTCTAATACATTTTTGGATTTTCTGTTGCTAGAAATAAAAGACCCTTTAGTATTCTTTCCCAAGGCACACCCTTTGCAGGCTCCTTCAGAATTTTGACTTAGCTTGGGTAAGCCAATCATCATCTTCTCTATATTAGGTAGGGCATGGAAATGAAGGTTCCCTAATCTTTTGTGCCAAAGTTCATTCAAATCTGGAGTCTCATGAATCAAGGCTAGAGGTGGAGTGATGCAAAGTCTGTAGAGGCTCCCTTGTCTTACTCCAATGGTGTGGGATTTCTTGATGGTGGAGTTCTTTGGCCAAGCAAGTACCTTTCCTTCCATAAAGGTTAATTTGTAACCCTTATCTTCAAGTGCAAAAACTAAGACAAGGTTTCTCTTTATACCAGGTACAAATAGAACTCCAGTCAGTTGTAGGGATATGCCTTACTTTAGGTTGATATTGCAGGTTCCTATTCCCATAACTGGATAATTTGAGTCATCACCAATTGTCACTTCTTCATTTGAATTTTCCACAAGTGTATCTAGGTGCTCACAAAATCCAGTGATGTGTCGAGATTCTCTGATGTCAATCACCCATGTGTTGGAACTAGAGGTGACTTGACTAGAGAGGGCTGAGTACAAGAGTAGCTTCTCGGAATTACTCCCTTTCTTAATTTCTGCCATTGAAGCTTGTTGCTTGATCCTATTTGGGCACCTCATTGCATAGTACCCATATTGGTCACATCTGAAACATTGTACTTCATAAATGTCTCTCTTCTTCTTTTAAGGCCTCTTTCCATTTGAGTTATTGTCCCTCTTTCTCTTAAAGTTCTTCTTCTTTCCTTTTTTGTGGGAATTAGAGTTTAGAACTTGAATGTCTTAATTACCATTTTTTTTTTTGTTCCTCTTGTGACAAGCCGAGATTCTTCTTGAATGCAATCGATTTTCAATCTATCAAAATTAGGAAATTTAGAACGAGCACGGATTCCTTGAATGAACAATTCCCATGAGGTAGGAAGTCCATTTAGGGCCACCATAGCAAGTTCTTTGTTGTCTACTAGATGTCCAATAGTGGATAGTTGATCCCTAAGCTCAGTGATCCTCAAGAAATAGGATGTAACTATTTCTCCTTTATTCATCTTTATATGGTGTAGTTGATTCTTTAGGGTGAGAGCCCTGCTAGTGTTGTTGATTTCATAAATGTCAGCTAGTGCTTTGAACATTAGAAAGGTTTTCTCATATTTAGAAATAAATAGAACAATGTGGTCTCTCACTAAATCCACAATTATCTTAAGAGCCTTCTCACTGTCCTTGCTCCACTGAATTTCTCTGTATCATCAGAGGGTTCAGGAATTTCACTTTTGACATGGGAGTCAATATTATTTTCTTTCAAAACAAGCATGATCCTAAATTTCCAAGATACAAAATTTGATGCTCCATCTAATCGATCTTCAAACCTAACTCTGGTTGCCATTAGGATTATAGGAATGTGATATAGTAAGAGTCGGGTGAAAGTCTATGAGATCGTTACAGAATTTTAATATGATCTTCCTTAACTTCGCTCTGATACCATGTTAAGTTCTTTCAAATTCTGTGATCAAGAAGATAGGAGAGATGAAGATATGACCTGAAAGTTGTATTTTATCTGCTATAGTGTGATTTGAATGATGCACCACACTTATTGATTTCAGTGTGTTCATCCTCCTCAATGTATGCATGTTATATAAGTGGATGAAGGGTTAAGTAGTGAAGAGATATGTCTTCCCACATGGGAAGACACATCTCTTCCATGCGTACCTCTCTCCACAGCACATTAACAAGCATTATTTACTTGCTCAACCAGAAGGAGTGTGATTTGTTAAGAATCGCTTACAACCCGATAACATGAGCGGTGTAACCGTTGGTGTGATAATTTAATTTTGATTTATTCACCATTTGTTAACATATATATTAATAGTTAATCTATTAGTATGTATGTTAACATGTAATCAAATTAATACATTGGAATCATGAAATAGCACGACCGATGTTACAAAAATTAATAACAAGTAAGTACTCAGTTACCTCTCCAGCTACCAAATTTGTAAAAGATATTTGAGTTTTCATTAAAGAGCATAGGATAAAATGCCTAGGAAGAAGGAAGAACCTAGGGAGGGTGATTGTTGAAAAGGGGAAGAAGAGGAAAAACCTAGGCTACCCAACCTTGCTAAAAGGCCTATGCAAAAATTGTTGCTAGATGCATTACCCAGTTTGGCAGACACGGGAGCTAAAAAAATATTTAAAGATAAGATGGAGGGTTGCAAGGATGCCATAATTCTCATCTCAGGAAGGGATTTATTCTGGTATTTCTACAAAAACAAAGATGGGAGGATTCATGTATCAAACCCCTGGACCCTTGACATTGCTAAATTAATTGTGCCTAATGTTTTCATAGATGTTAAGTTAATTCAGTTGTTGGTAGACCATTACCACCTTGTAACCAGTAGGAATTCTTTGCTGGCAATAACAAAATGAGCTATCATTGACTGTTTTATGTTGAACAAGAAAGCCCTTACCAAGGTTGACCTTGAATAGTTTGAAATGGACTATAATAGGCTACATAAAACGTTTAGGAAGGATGAGCTCCCTTTTTATAGGAGGGGTATAAATAATAAGCCCATAATGATTACAAGTAGTGAACCCTTCCTTATGGATGATTTTCTTTTGTACTTCTAAATAACGTACTTTGCCTTTTGTCAAGTGTTAGGAGAAGATGCTAGGGCCAAAATGCCAGTATCATTGATGTACATGGCCATGAGAATACAAAATTTTGAGGTCAATCTTGAATTTTATTTTGTGTCTGAATTAGAAAAGAAAATTCATGATCAACTGGTGGCATGGAAAGAAAAGAAGAGTTGTGATTTCTGTTGTTAATGTCCCAAGTATTGCATGTATATTTTTATTTTTATTTTTTATTATTACTATGTTCTACTCTCAATGAGATCACACATCTCATAATATATATGCAGGGGGTGCCCTTTCACCAAGGGACACCATACTTTATTATAAAATTAAATAATTAAATATTAATGATTATATATATTAATAATAATAATATATTATTATATTAATAATAATTATAACTATAATATATTATCACAATTAATAATATAATAATTATAATTATATTATATTATATTATATCACAACTAATAATATAATAATTATTATCAATATAATCACAAGCTTTGTGTTATTTATGTAGGCATGTGGATTCCGACCACAACTACAATAAAATCAACACTCCCTCTTAGCTAGGGAGGAATTCTACTTGACATCTTCAATAAGTAATAACACCTTATAGTAAACACAATAGCTCCATTTATTGTGTGAGAGAAAGATATCACCTCTTCGTGATATCAGAGGTTATGGCATATCCACGGATATCACGTCACATGATATCCACCATAACCACATAATGTAATATCCACCATTATGGCTTGTCCACAGATATCACGTCTCATGATATCCACCATTATGGCATTTAAGGATATTACTTCATGGTATGTCCATGGATATTACGTCACATAATATCCACCATGAATATCTCTTTATGTAATATCAACCATCATGGATTATCCACAAATATCACGTCTCATGATATTCATCATGATGGTATGGCCAATCAATATTGCAAGATCGTCACCTTACAATATGTTGGTTGAAAATTTTGTACACTTGGGGAAATATACAAAATTGTGGCTTCAACCACAGTGTGTGAGTAAAACTCTCCTAATTAAGGGAAGGCTCCCCCTATCTACAAACTAAACTAATCTAATATGGGTGGTACAACAGGCTTTCTTCTTCTTTCAAGAAAAACTATACTCTTTTCTCTTCTCAGAAAAGTAATAGCAATTGGAAATAAATAACAGCAAATACAGAAACGAGACTTCTTTGTAGGATTTTTGGAACATAAAGGGAAGCAAAGTTTCCATGAAGGCACAAAGACCTCTGTCACTTCCCCGGGACGGGAAAACAGAAAGAAAGCTCAAAGTCTTCAACTATCTATTCTCCTATCAACCTTTTTAGATGATTTTCTGCTAACTAAGCACAATATGTAGCAGCTCAAAGTCTAACTACATGATGCACTTCAACTCACATGCACAAGTCTTAAAAATAGAAGCAACACAAAGTATACAAGCTATCTTCCCACTTTGGCTTTCCACACTAGTTTCAAATATGATAAGTAGCTCAAAGTCTACAAGACCAAATCTGAAAACCAAACATATAACTCTAAATACAATTAGCAGCTCAAAGTTTGCAAGATTGAATTTAAATCCCTCTTTCACAATAGAACAAAACTCACAATCAACTCTAGAAAATATCGTCACATAACAACTTGAATTGGCACAAAGTCTCAACACAACTTGCCTCTTTTATTGAAAGCAATCTGATTTACATCTAAACTCAAAGTCTTAGAGTGCACATACAAACTGGCAGAATTTTGTTGCATTGCCAAAAAAGATCCTATTTACAAATGAGAGTCCTTCTTATATAGGAAAATGTTGGAGAAAAATGTGGGCACAGTTGACTAATTCAACTGCACAGTCCCACTTGACTACAACTTCAGCAGAAAGAAAATATGCAGCTGCAAGAAAACTTGCAGCATCTAACAATGCAACTACATGAAAAGAAAGTGCCAAAAAGAGGACACTTTATTCATCTTTCTCCTCCTCATTGGATTTCTGAAATTCTTCAAACCGAGCTAAAGCAACTTGCATCTTAGCTTTGTCTAGCGCCATATCAGCAATCTCATCAGTGCATCTTCTTTTCTCTATCGATTTGCTGGGAGAGGGCTCGGACATTTCAACATGGATCACTAGTGTTTTGAAAATGATCACCACCAGACTAGCAAATTTCATCAATCAGAACAAGAAACAGGAGTCAGAAATGACTTAGGAGACAAAATGGGAAAAACTTGCAGGTCAGACTTTAAAGTCTGAACTGCAAGTTCAAACAACATCATACGCAGGTCGAACTTTAAAGTCCGATCTGCAAGGGAAAAACTTGACAAGAAACTGCATGTCAGACTTTAAAGTCCGATCTGCAACCTGGGAAGGAAACTCAAAATTCACACATCGGACTTTAAAGTTCGTTGTGCAAGGAAAATCAATCAAAGATTGCATATTGGACTTTAAAGTCCGATATGCGAGAAGGGCAAAACTTAACTTGTAGGTCAGGAAAAATTCTCCGACCTCCACTTAGCGAACATGCAAGTCGAGAAAAATTCCCCGACCTACCTATAGATCTACAAGTTAGGAAAACTTCCCCGACCTGCATATGGACCTTGGCAAATTGAAACAAAAAGGATCATGCAGGAAAAGACTCCTTGCAAGTCGGATTTTAAAGTCTGACATGCAACTTCCTTCTTTCCAAACTGCACATCGGACTTTAGAGTCCGATGTGCAAGGGAAAAGTCCCTGCAGGTTGGACTTTAAAGTCCGCTCTGCAAGGAAAGAACTACCTGGAGGTCGGACTTTAAAGTCCTCTCTACAGGGAAAGAATCACCTGCAGGTCAAACTTTAAATTCCGCTTTGCAGGGAAAGAATACCTGCAGGTCAAACTTTAAAGTTCGCTCTGCAGGGAAAGAACCATCTGCAGGTCGGACTTTAAAGTCCGCTTTGCAGGGAAAGAACCAAAACATTGCACATCAGACTTTAAAGTCCGATGTGCAATTCTAACAAAGAAAAACCCTGCAGGTCAGACTTTAAAGTCCGACCTGCAGGTAAAACTGCAAAAATCAAAAAACTTAAAAACAAGAAAAACAAAAGGCGAAAAGCAAAGAGGCTAACCGGCGGAGTCAATTAACCTTCCCAGAGGACATGAGGTACGAAACGGACTAGTTTCGTAGGGTTGCCTCATGATTTTAGCCATGCTAAAATTGAGGACAACACAATAATGATCAAAAGTACAAGTGTTCATCATTGTGAGATCATCACCTCTCAATAATGTTCACAGGGGCTCAACAAGCATTATACCAATGAAGTCGTGGAGTCACACACATGACATCCACCATGAACCATATCAGAGGGTGGAGATAAGGACATTCACCTCAAGTCTCTCTCAAAGAGAAATGCATTATCAAATCACAGAAGATCACTAATGTTGAGCCTCCCTCTCAATTAGAGCTTCATTTTTCCATATCTCCAAGCTTGTCTCGAAGGTTTGCATCACCCTTGGTGAATCCCAAGCCCACCAAGTATCCATTTATCTAGGGATATCACATGGAACTTTATCTCATGACTCATAGATTCCTCTAGCAGCTACAATTTCCTGATCACTAGAGAAACCATCTAGACATGGTCTACTCCCTCTAAATCAATATGATCAAGATCCTCTAGCCGCTCCCTTTGAAGCTTGAAGTACTAACCTCAACCTCCTAACCTTCTCGTCCAAGGTTGCTTCTGTAGGTTTGTTAGACTCCCTTTGAATGTTGATTCTTCCTCTTTGAAGAAATACAAACAATTATCAAGATTTCCCTTCCTTGAATGCAATCTCTCATCATCCTTATGCTCCCCAATCTGTCTTGAAAGCATTAAGAGAGATTACTAATAGTTCACGACTATCTCAAAGAGAAATATCAATGCCAAAATCATACAAGATTCACTATCCTAATGTTATAGCATGAGTTAATTACTGTAAAAAATATCATCAAACATGGAATACTTATCTCTTTATGATGGATCTCAGAACCTTTATCCACTTCCATGATAGGAGGGACACAAATGGAGCAATCAGGCTGAGCTTTCAGCTCTGGCCAATAATCACATCACTGACACTATCGATAACTGAGTCATCTTCATCATCTGAATTAGGAATCACATCTAGGGTGGAGACAGTTTGCATCTCATATAAAAATGCCAACTTTTTGGATGCAATAGCCAGCTTCTCATAGCATTCCAATAGACACCTAGCGATGTCAAGATCAGCTTCAGCATCTTTGGATCTCTTCACAATACCAATATCATCAGGAGTTCTGGATATTGTGCCACGATTTTCAATAGGTCTACCAATTGAAGATACAATGCACTTCTTGCACAGATGTCCATCATGGAATCATTCATCACTAAGTATTCTATTATCCCAAGTAAATAGATCAAAAGCAGAGAAACCTAAGATAGGCTTAAGATGGTGAAGGAATATTCTTAAGAACACCTGCTCAAAATTGAGCACACTTTATGCCCGGCAGTCATCATTAGATCTAGTGGTTCCAGTGGTATACTCATTACAAATAGTTCCAGTTCTGTCACTCATTAATTCTGTAATTTGTTGCTTTATAGCAAATATGGCTACCTTTGCTTCCACACTCTTTACACTGGGAATCAAAGGCAAACCCACAAGCTGCACACCAAGAAAATTCATTGTCAAGTGAAAGAACCACCACACATTCCACATGGGTGTGAGATACATTTCCAAATGCATAAACACCTTCTCTCACATAGCTTATAGATATAAATGAAGCATATTCAATGATGAACAGGATACTTCAATGCTGGAAAAGACCACTAAGGGATCCACTCGATAACAATAAACATTTAATCAATGATCAAATGCTAATTGAAGTGTCCATCAGTAATGAGCCCTCCATAATGAATAATGATGAACTAATAAGATCCTAATCGGTACTGAGAGGGGGGGTGAATCACTACACACAAAAACTTGCTCCAACACTTTGACAAATCAAAACACAGATAACCAATTGTCTTCACCACTGTACTTAACCATAACAATACCGGTTAAACATAGATACTTTAGACAGCATTCAACAAATCTCAAATCTTGATGACTACTTCCCCGATATAATCATGCATGAGTTGTATCAATAATACCACAACCATTTAACACTACATGCATATCTAACTTAATCAAAATCACACAATCATCACATGAAAAACTCACAACCCATAACACACAAATTTTTCACATGGAAACCCAAATGGGAAAAACCACGGTGGGGATGAATACCCACAAGCTTGTTTGTGAACTCTTTTGAAGTCCGCTCTGTTAGGAGCCTAGTCCGGTTAAAGACTTTACAATAAAGGCTCGGTTAGGAGCTGATCATGTTAGGGATCACCCGGTTAAGGGATGGCTATATACCCTATTAAAGGTTGAAACCCTTCTAAAGGTTACCTCGCTAGAGGATTTAAAGAACTTAATAAACTTGAGTCACCTGGTCAGAGGATTTACAACAAAGCCTATCAAAGATGCCTTGTCAAGGGATTTACATTCTGTTGAAATGGTTAGAAGACAACAGGTAACACAACAATTTGATAACAACACTCCTTGCTAAGGCAAATCCTTTTCAGTTCCTCTCTTCTGCAATCACACTCTATAGATTCCTCACTCTAGTTTGGCAAGTATCAAATCTCCAACATGCGGACACAAACACAACTTTTGCCAACCACTACAATAAAAAAACTCATCGACCTTATAGACAACAATTAGGTCGGTAGCATAAACCCTAAATATTTTAGGTTTACAGTACAAGTGGTCCAATCCTGACCGTCAAATATATTACATAGAATGAAACGATCTAAGGTAGATCTCAAGACATTCTGCATCGTCCAATCTTCACCGCATCTGGAAAACAGTAACCCATCACGGGCACTTCACACACCACTAAGAAAAACGCACATTCCTGAGGTAGACATTCAATGCATTTTATCTTCACGTGCAAGATCCTCAAAGAAATCCTTCACGTGCACACAACTGACATGGCATCTAGATCCTTATCCTTGTTCTTAACTAACTCATCATAAAACATCATCGGTTACACCGCACAAGCCAAACCAGAAACCCTAGAACTGAACAAAGACTACCAACTGGTAGTCACACTTAGTGAACTCGACACCAGTCCACTCCATCTCGATTGACCATAACCGCTACCAATCTTCATACTGGTGCATATTGGTTCACCTACTGAAACCCTTATTGACATCAATGACAACATACATTGTCACCGCTTCATCATATGCCAACAATCTCCCCCTTTGGCATTGATGGCAATACTCAGTGTATCATTGCTCAATATCTGCACCATGCTCAAAATCATATACCAGTTCATTTTTCTCAATATCACCACCACCACTTGGACTTGTTAGTGTGCGCTTTGCACAATCACTTCTCACACTTGCATATTGTCCTTCAGAAATATATCTTCTCCCTCATATAACTTCATCATCAGATATCTTCTCCCCCTTTGACAGCAATGCCAAAGTGGAGGCACAAGCTTCCAACATCCACTATGTTGCTCCCCCTATGAAGTAGCACCCTTCAACACATCAATTCTGTAAGATCTGACACAGTAGTACCTGACTGATGTGGAGCACACAACTTTAGTTTACTTCATGAAGGGGCATAACCCCTAATTCACCTCTCAAATAGGTAAATGCAGTCTTAGGTAAGGGCTTAGTGAATATGTCTGCTAGTTGCTCCTTACTGGACATATGTGCTAGTTGCTCCTTACTGGACACATGTTCTAATACAACCTCTTTATTTTGAACCTTTTCTCTCAAGAAATGAGAGTTGAGCTCAATATGCTTGGTCCTAGAATGCAATACCGGATTTTTGGAAATGTTTATTGCACTAGTATTATCGCAGAAAATACTCACCAGTTCAGATATAGTCACTTTGAAGCCATTCAGTACATGCTTCATCTAGATTTCCTGAGTGCAATTCATAAATGTTGCCACATACTCCGCTTCAGCTGTAGACTGGGAAATACAACTCTGCTTCTTACTCGTCCGGTTGTGCTCTTCCAGTCATCCACATGACCTGCCCAATCTGCATCTATAAACACTTTGAGATCAAAGTCGCCATTGTATGGATACCACAATCCATAATCAATTGTCCCTTTCAGATATCTAAGAATTCTCTTTACCGCTACCAAGTGGGATTCTCTTGGACTCTTCTGAAAACGTGCCACCATGCCCACTACAAAAGCAATGTCTAGTTTGTTGTGCACCACATAGTGCAGCTTACCGATCATTGACTGGTACTCCTTCTCATCCACCAATGTTGTATCATCCTCCTTTGTTAGTTTGTAGTCAGTCACCATTAGCATTCCAATCGGTTTGCTCTCCTCCATGCCAAAGGTCTTCAATACCTCTTTGATATACTTGGACTGGGTAATGAAGATACCCTCTTTCATCTACTGAATCTATAGACCAATGAAAAACTTTATCTCTCCAATCAGAGACATCTCAAACTCTTTTTTCATCACATCTTCAAATGCATGACTCATGTTATCATCTCCACTGAAGATTATATCATCTACAAATACCTCACAAATTAGAATCTGATCATCTTCATATTTCAGGTAGATGTCGTTGTCCTCACTTGTTCTCTGAAATCCTATCTTCACAAGATGAGAGTGTAACCATTCGTACCATGCCCTTGGTGCTTGTTTCAATCCATACAGGGCCTTGTGTAATTTGCACACCATGTCACTATCTTCTAACAAATCAAACCCATTTGGTTTCTCAATATACACTTCTTCCTCTAGGATTCCATTCAAGAAGGCAGACTTCACATTCATCAGGTATACCTTAAATCCCTTAAATGCTGCAAGTGCCAGTAGCATTCGAACACCTTCCTGTCTAGCCACTGGGTCAAAGGTTTCTCCATAGTCTTCTCCTTCTTCCTTAGCATATTCCTTACATACAAGTCTTGCCTTGTTCCTTAACACTATGCCTTCTTCATTCAGCTTATTCCTGAAGACCCATTTGGTACCTATGACATTCTTGTGTTCAGGTCTGGGTACTAAGGACCATGTTGCATTCTTCTCTATCTGGTCCAACTCTTCTTCCATTGCCTTTATCCATTCTTCATCGGTAAGTGCCTCTCTAGTGGTCTTAGGCTCAAATTCTAAAATCATGCAAGAATTTTCTTCACCTTTCTTCTTGTAAGTATCCCTACATCTTTATCTCCTATGATCTGCTTCAGATCATGATGTAGTCTTACATACCTAGGAATGACCATAGCTAGTTCAACTTGCTTTTCCTCTTCTTTTTCTGCTTCATCCACTGAAGCTTCTACCGGTACATAAACACTAAGGTCTTTCGAGTGTTTGTCACTTGTTTCTTTCTTAACCGGTTCCCAAAAGGCTAAACCTGGTTCATCTTCTATTTGATTGCTGACAGTTTCCTTAGGCTTCTCAGGGGATTCATCAACCTTGGCATTGATACTCTCAACAATCTTTTGAGTCCTCTTGTTGTAGCACTTGAGAGCTTTGCTTTTAGTGGAATATCCCAGAAATATTCCTTCATCACACTTAGCATCAAACTTGCTCAGGTCCTCACCTCTCCTGATATAGAATTTACTCCTAGAAACTTTGAAATAACTCGCATTGGGAATTCTCCCGTTCTAGTACTCCTAAGGGGTTTTGTCTTTACCTTTCTTAATGAGTACCCACTTTATGCTATAGACTGCAGTGCTCACCTCTTCCCTCCAAAATGTGTGAGTGGCATTTCCTTGGATCAATATAGTTATGACCGCTTCAACCATAGTCGCGTTGTTTCCTTCTGCTATGTCATTCCGTTGTGGTGTCCTTGAGGCATACAATTGCCTCTTAATACCGTTCTCCTCGCAGTACTTATTGAATTCATTAGAAGTGAATTCACCTCCCTGATCGGTTCTTAGGCATTTTATCCTTCTGCCACTCTCCTTCTCCACCAATGCTCTAAAGGCTTTGAACTTTCCAAATGCCTTAGACTTGTCTTTCAAGAATGTGACCCACATCATTCTTGAGAAATCATCGGTAAGAATCATGAAGTACCGATCTCTCTGAACACTTCTAGTTTTCATCGGACCACACAGATTGGTGTGCACTAGATCAAGTAAGTTCTCTTTTGAAAAGGAATTACCTTTGAATGTTGAGGAAGACATCTTCCCAAGTTGGCATTCTCTGCACAAGGCATTCTCTGATTTGTTCAGCAAAGGCAATCCTCTTATTGCCTTGATCTTACTAGCCTTTACAATATTGTCAAAATTCATATGAAAAAGTCTCCTATGCGATATCCAACTATCATCAAATTTCACCATCAGGCACTGACTAATCTTGGCATTCAGCTGAAAAGGTTTCCTCTGGTCTGCTTACCAGTGGCAATAAGTTCACCACTCTTTCTAATTATTCTATAAACTCCACCTTTGAATTCTAGTATGAGTCATTTGTCGTTCAATTGAGAAAAACTCAAAACATTATGCTTAAGGCCTTCCACCCAGTAGACATCATCCGCATTTCTCTTTCCCTTTATTGAGATGGATCCTTTTCCTTTCACCATGCAAGGTGCATTGTTGCCAAACCAGACAACACCATAGTCGTATTCTTCAAGAGACAGAAACTTTCTCCGGTCACCGGTCATGTGGTGAGAACACCCACTGTCAATGATCCACTCATTAGAGTTGTCAATATGTGAGACAAGAGCTTTCTGGTCAGACAACTCTTCCTTGACAGCCACAAACACTATGTCCTCATTCTCTTCATCCTCATATTCCTCATTGATAACACCTTCATCCACTGCAACAAGACAATTTCTCCTACCTACTCCTTTATACTTCCTAAACCTCTTCGTTTTATCCTTATTGACATTGTTAGGACAATTAAAAACTATATGTCCTATCTTATTGCAGGAAAAACACTTCAGAGGAAGCTTACCTCTGTATTTTCTGGTGCCTTTTGGAAGTCTCTTGACAAGAAGAGCTTCAAACTCCATCAGAATCTCCTCATTGTCCATATCTCTGCTTGGCCTAGATTCATAACTGGTACTAACCTCTTTTCCTTTCCTAGTTGGTGCGGAGAAAATTGATGCTCTAAAGGCTGACTCAGTCTTCTGAACACTACCATCATAGCTATTTAATTCATATGCAGTCAATTTTGCAATAATAGAGTCTAAACATATCTTGGTTTTGTCGATAGACCTTAGCTCCTGAATAGTGGCAACCCTGATTGCATAGACCGATAAAAATGATCTCAAAACTTTACTGACCACAATGATCATCAATTGTTCCACCAGTGCTCTTGATCTCTCCAACCACTATCTTGATTCTTATGCCATACTGATGAATGGTCTCTCCTTCAACCATCCTCATATCTTCAAACTTTCCTCTAAGGATTTCTTCCTTAGCCTGCTTGACATGTTCATCACTGCCATAAATGGATTCCAGTTTGTCCCATACTTCTTTCAGATTGTCCTTATCTTGTACATCAATGAACTCTACATCGAACAAGCTGCTAATAAGGGCTTCCATGACTTGCCCATATTCTTGTATCTCTCTTTTCTGATCATCGGTTAGAGTGCCAGTGGGGATTACATAGGCATTCTCAACATAGCTCTAGTGTTGTGCACCCAAACTCCTGATATATATCTTCATCTTGTCCTTCCATATTGTAAAGTTGTCCCTGTTGAACTTAGGACCTTCCCTCTTCATCATTAAAACATGATCTTTTGCCTTAAGCGGTTAAGCTTATATCACCGAGGACCTGGATGAGCTTTGATACCAATTGATGAATAATGATGAACTACTAAGGTCCTAACCGGTACTGAGAGGGGGGGTGAATCACTACACACAAAAACTTGCTCCGACACTTTGACAAATCAAAACACAGATAACTAGTTGTCTTCACCACTGTACTTAACCATAGCAATACGGGTTAAACACATCTACTTCAGACAACATTCAACACATCTCAAATCTTGATGACTACTTCACCGATATAATCATGCATGAGTTGTATCAATAATACCACAACCATTTAACACTGCATGCATATCTAACTTAATCAAAATCACACAATCATCACATGAAAAACTCACAACCCGTAACACACAAATTTTTCATGTGGAAACCCAAATGGGAAAAACCATGGTGGGGATGAATACCCACAATCTTGTTTGTGAACTCTTTTGAAGTCCGCTCTGTTAGGATCCTAGTTCGGTTAAAGACTTTACAATAAAGGTTCAGTTAGGAACCAATTCTGTTAGGGGTCACCCGGTTAAGGGATGGCTATATACCCACGATGGTTTGTGAACTCTTTTGAAGTCTTCTCTATTAGGATCCTAGTCCGGTTAAAGACTTTACAATAAAGGTTCAGTTAGGAACCGATCCTGTTAGGGATCACCCGGTTAAGGGATGGCTATATACCCTGTTAAAGGTTGAAACCCTGCTAAAGGTTACCTCTCTAAAGGATTTAAAGAACTCAATAAACTTGAGTCACCTGGTTAGAGGCTTTACAACAAATCCTATTAAAGCTACCCTGAAAAAGGGATTTACCTTCTGTTGAAATGGTTAGAAGACAACAAGTAACACAACGATCTGTTAACAACACTCCTTGCTAAGGCAGATCCTTTTCAGTTCCTCTCTTCTACAATCACACTCTGCAAATTTCTCACTCTAGTTTGGTAAGTATCAAATCTCCAACATGCGGACACAAACATAACTTTTTCCAACCACTACAATAACAAAACTCATCGACCTTATAGACAACGATTAGGTCGGTAGCATAAACCCTAAACCCTAAATATTTTAGGTTTACAATTACAAGCGGTCCAATCCTGACCGTCAAATACATTACATAGAATGAAATGATCTAAGACAAATCTCAAGACATCCTACATCATCCAATCTTCACCGCATCTAGAAAACAGTTACCCATCACGTGCACTTCACACACTGCTAAGAAAAACGCACATTCTTGAGGTAGACATTCAATGCATTTGATCTTCGCGCGCAAGATCCTCAAAGAAATCCTTCACGTGCACACAGCTAATGTGGCATCTAGATCCTTATCCTTGTTCTTAACTAGCTCATCACAAAACATCATCAGTTGTACCGCACAAGCCAAACCGGAAACCCTAGAGCTGAACAGAGACTACCAACCGGTAGTCACACTTAGTGGATCTTGACACCGCTCCACTCCATATCGGTTGACCATAACCGCTACCAATCTTCATACCGGTGCATACCTATTCACCTGTTGAAAGCCTTATTGACATCAATGACAACATACATTGTCACCGCTTCATCATATGCCAACACTCCAAACACACACACTAACCCATGGTACAATGAGAATGGGTCCACATGCCACTTAACAAAACACGCGAGTCAAGAAGTGCTGAAGGTGTAACAAACCAATCAGCCATAGCATACTCTCACAATAAATGAGAATCAATTTAGAGGATATGATGCAGCGACCAACATAAATTAAATGTGCCAACCACTCAATCATAGCATCAATAGGTTAATATTAGCCTCAGGAATCTACGGCTAAAGGCATAAAACCGATGGAGAATTATAAGAGCCTTTCACTCGACGAAGGATGAGCACACTAAGATCCACAAATTTAATGCTTCTTACAAACCTAAAATATAAGCAATGACTATTAAGTCACTGTCATAATATTCAAGTCGTTGTGCATATATATTAAGTCAGGCGACATTCTGGAGATTTTAAAAAATAAACCTTGCTATTGTTTTTTATAAAGACATAATATGCTCCTGCAATCTTCAATTTGGCCAAGAAATCTTGAAGCAGAGCTTAAAACTCTTTCACAAATCGAGAGTCTTAATAATAATGGCTTTCATGTTAAATTTGTTTCTGTTTGAAGCGGTTTGCATAACTGATTCGATATAATCATTGTTGTGAACTCTACTTCG
The DNA here is from genome assembly GCF_030272615.1 of Cryptomeria japonica. Taxonomy (NCBI): domain Eukaryota; kingdom Viridiplantae; phylum Streptophyta; class Pinopsida; order Cupressales; family Cupressaceae; genus Cryptomeria; species Cryptomeria japonica. The sequence continues at coordinate 514,141,059 of NC_081414.1, read as the reverse complement.
ATCTACCATCATAAGAAATTATTTCACATCGACTCTACCCAAGTCGTTGTTCTTTAACATTGACCCTTTAAGATGATATTTTATGTCTTTAACATAGTTGCTGATATAATGGTCACATGGCGATGTCGTTAGTTGCATACCAATACTCAATACTCCTTTATTTTAATGTTTACTTATAGTTATTTCTCCATTTAGTCGATTGTGTCTTCTTACATAAGATGGTCATAAATAAGATGGTCAATATTTCCAGAATATGTTCTTAACAACTACAATAGTTTTGCTTAATACATTCATTGTTTATAATTATATCTCTTCTTTTGTTAGTGGATATTATAATTGCACCATTGACCATTAACCATTATTTATTAAATGTTGCATTATATAATTGGTTCAAAGTCTTTCTTATACAGATTGTATCACCTCAAAACAAGCCATTCATAGTTTATGAATTTGTTTATGTCATAACCGATGGTTGAAACCAATCTTTGCATCCTTCATACTGCACCGAAAGATCATCTGGATTGCTTATACAATGGCTGCAAAGCAAAGGTAATTTCCGAGATCACACCCAACATGCCCAGACTTCAGCTTTGTCTTCTACTGCAGCTTGAACTTCGTACACTCCATAACCCCCTTTTAGTTATTTTCAGGCCTTCTCTCTATTGAATTTCCTAAACCTGCTACAATTTGATTCTCTTACCATAATCTGTAATAATCTCCTTTGCCACAATTAACCTGGCTCTGATACCATGTTAATATCCCAGGTATTGTATTGTCTGTATATTTTTATTTTTATTGTTTATTGTTACTATGTTCTACTCTCAATGAGATCACACATCTCATAATATGTATGCAAGAGGTGCCCTTTCACCAAGGGACACCATACTTTATTATAATATTAAATAATTAAATATTAATGATTATATATATATATATATATTAATTATATTATTATATTATTAATAATTATAACTATATTATATTATTAATAATTATAACTATAATATATTATCATAATTTATAATATAATTATATTATCTCACAACTAATAATATATTAATTATTATCAATATAATCACAAGCTTTGTGTTATTTATGTAGGCCTGTGGATTCCGACCACAGCTACAATAAAATCAACATTCGTCACTATTCTTTGTTGTGTTATATGATATTCCAAAATAGACAATGCTTCACCCAACGGTTGAAATTGGGGATAGTGGGTGAAAATGGCAACAGATCACCGGTACAGTTCTAGTGTTACTTATGCGACAAGAAATTCAAGGGTGTTGATTGCATGGCCTTGACTCCTTTGTCATTACTATTTTTGGTTCCCTTAATCATCAAGTTGAAAGATTATCATTGGCTATAAGGAAGGTTTTGAGGCCACTAGCCTATGATCCTGAGAAGGGTCACACTCACAACTTTGCTGACTGGTTTTACATGGGAGAGCACACCATAATCAACATATATGGTGCCCCCAAACTCCTCATTTGTTACCCTTGTTTATGTCAGATAGACTTGCTTTTCTAGAGTTCATGTGGTAGATGTTGTGGCTAGAAAAGGAAGTGATGGAGAGAAGGAAGAAGGGGACATTCTTTCCCCATTGTGTTACATTTGTAAATTTTTTCATTGAATCTAATATGTTAGAAAAACTGCAGAATTATGTAAAGACCAATTATTCATTGAGGTCTCGCAAGGAGAGAGTGTGTGATCTTGATTATCACATCGGTTCTTTTGTTAAAATGTAGTTCTACATGAAGTGTCGATAGAAGAAGATCTGATTAGGAATTGTATATCATTTGGAGAAATTGTGCAAAGAAGAAAAAATGGCATGTTATAATGAGAATAGAGGAAGAAAAGAAGAAGAAAGACCCTACTTTCCTAGGATTGTTCAATGAGGAAACAAATGAATTGAAAAGAATTGATTTGTGTCTAAGAAACTTTGAAAGATTTATGGTAAATCAACAGGCGGTGGGTCTCCATCAAAACAGGCCACAGTTCCACGAAAGAAACCCCAAGGGGTAGTTATTCATGATGTATTTTATGATGAGTCTGCACAGAAGGTTTCTCCTACTCCTCCCCCAACCAAAAGGCAAAAGATAAATGATCCAGATCCCCTTGTACCTTATGAAGAATCAGATGGAGAGGGTGACACTGATGAAGCCGTCAATGCACTAAGGGCTTTGAGAGGAGATGAAACAACAAAATAATCACAAGTTGATCCTCCTAAATATGAAGAAGAAACTCATGGCTATGAAGCCCAGATGACAGAAGGAGTGAAGCCTATAAATATTGTTGATGAAAGAGTGGCCATGTCCATGAGATTATTGGATGATAATGAATTCATCCACACTCCTGAATTTAAAGATTTTTGGTTAAAAATAAAAATGAAGGAATTTTAGGAGAGAAAACAAATGAACCTCATGGGTGTGGATGAATCCAAACATGAGGAAGTTATTGCTCGAACCTTAAAGGAGGTTAAATTTGATGATGTACATATTACTCCAACAGAGGCAAGAGAAGTAGTTTTGAAAAGAAATATGTTGATTGTTCTAGGATTAACCCTAAAACAAATGTTTCTATTAGACCAAGTAAGGTAACAGGAAGACCCCATGATGGTGGCAAAGTTTGACTCTAAGGAAGGGGTGAGCAGCACACGTTATAATCCAAAAACTGAGATACTAGTTACCTGGGTTAATTTCAAGAGTATTATAAAACCAAGGCTAGTAGACCTAGTAAAAGAAACTAAAGTAACAACAATCATCAAAACTGTGAAGGATACCTCCCCATTGGAGGCGGCTACCATGACATTGCATTCTGCTATGTTTACCAGGGATGCGGTGAAGCATATGCAGAAGAGGATAGTGGAGCTTGAAAAGGGACATATGGAAATGAACAATGAAATAGACAGGATATGTATTGAAAATGCTACAGGGTGATCCCATAATACAAGGTTACACTTTTTGGCCAAACTTGACATTGAAATCAACATTTTGCATCAAATCTTTACTTTCTAAAACCTATAGTAGCTAAACCATTAAGAATTTGAAGATGAAGTAAACTACTAATTTGTGAGATTTTTCATATAGATTCTAAATATATATTTTTAAAAATAATTAGAAATTAGTTGTCCATATTGTTATGTAACTTTTAATAACTCAATATTTATAGTAATCAACATTTTTCAAAAGTGTCTCATATTTGGTAATGCATATTATTTTTTTATAGCAAGAAGGGAATTCTAATTTTTGAAATATAGAATTGTCACACCAATATCTAGTGAATAGATATTTTTTCATAATTTTTTGTTACATATATTTTTTTTAGTTAATTTTTGAAGATAGAGTAATTGTAATTTGGACAGAGTTGTATTCTGTAATGCATAAATGTTTTTGTATGCATTTGAATTAACTTCTTCTTTTTGTGTTGAAATGAGGATATCAATACCTAAGGAAAAGTTATTTTTTTATATTTTTTTTTCTCTATTTTCAATTGTTCCACATGTGTGAAACACAATCTTTAATGTTCGATGAAAAACCTACATTCATAAGAAATAAAACATAAATATCTTAATGAAATTAAATATATTAAAAATTATACTAATTGGAAAGATTATAATAAGGACTAAATTTATTTATTTTTTAACTTCCATATGAATTCATTTGACCTCCCAAAAGATAATGTAAAAGTGGGTTTTTATCAACATTTTGATAAGTGTGAAGGAGACTTTGTTGTAGATATGATTTAGAAGTAGAGAGGTTTTATCTAAGAAATTTTGATCTAAGGACCTTTCATCTATCTCTCCTCAATTAATTACTTTAAATGGGACCTCTTAAAGCTTAAATCATTATATTTTCTAAAAATTGTATGATATCAGCAAAAATTGGGATGTACTAAAAAGTGTAACCCAGTATTGTGGGATCACCATACATTGAAGGAAAAGGCAAAACAACAGCTTGGAAATTAGAGCAAAGCCTTGGTCTTACATAGGAAATCCCCCCCCAGCCCATATACATCACTAAAAACAACCAGGGATGGGATAAAGAGAAGAAGAAATATGAGAAAGAGATTCAAGATCTAAGAGCAGCCAATTAAGAAGCTTTGCAAAGGGTTCCACAGCAAGTCCTCAATGCCTTTGAATAAATTTTATCACACAGGGTAAAGTTTATAATTGACAGATTGGAAGAAGTGTACAAAAGTTATGAATCTTTGTTGAATATGATAGAAGTGTTTGCAGAAAATAAGTCTAAATTGGAGGTTTTATCAAAGAGATGGCAGTCAACATATATTACTTTGGTTACTCTGTGTAGAGTAACTCAAAGGGATCTTGATGCTCCTCCCTCAATAAAGGAAATAGAGAGGACAATACGTGCAATTGTTGAGGAACTTAAATGTGTTACCAATGAGGAACACAAAATAAAAGTCAAGATTGATCATTTCCATACATTTTAGCACTAGACCATACCATCTATTATTGATAAGGATAAGCACATAAGAGACTTTGAAGATTGGAGGATTGATTTATGTCAAATGGTCCCAAGAATTATAGCACACATTAAGGAAGAAAAGGATATGAGCGTACAAGGTTTCAATTTGTTTTAGGATAGAATCATAACATTGGATGCAGGTTACTCAAAATTTGTCATAGAGGTGAGGTCAATGATAGATAAAAGATGGAAGGATCACCTCACCAACATGCATGTTGTTCAGAATTTTAAATGGCCAAGTGATTATGAAGTATATCAGTGGGAGATAGCGTATTTGAAGAGCTCTGGAGATTGAATGCATAGGAAGCCAACCGGTGGACATGAAGGATGCCCAACTTAAAGTAGAACCTTGTCATACCCAAGGGTCATGGGTTACTACTCAAACTCTCAAGATAACGGGCTTACTCATATTCACTAGCTACTCTCACAATTTCATTACTATGCTTTGTTTTATGTTTTGTCATAAAACTTTGTCCAAAAACTTTATAATGTTTCAATTAAGTTTCTTCTAATTAAGCATTTATGATTAGTTATGAAAGGATGAAATGTAACGGTCTGAAGCTTGTTTCTTCTCCCCATTTTGTATATAAGGGAGAAACCAGGACCAGTCAAAGCGATAATAAAAATAGATATAGCAAAAAAAAACATAACATACTAAAGAAAGATTTGTACTCTCTTTTGTGGTTGGATATAATAGAAAATTTTCAAATTCCTGTGATCATTTATCTTGTTCATTTTAAATAATAGTATATTGTATGGTTGTCTCCAATTCAGTTTCTTTCTCATTTGTTTAATTTGGAGTATCAAGTATATTTCTTATTTATCAAAGCAGTTTGCCCTGTTTTGTGTATAATTTGGTTGATTGGCTTCTACAAGGCAGAATTAAAACTCCATTTAATTGAATTCCAACAATTTGAAGTAAAATAGTTGGATTAACAAGAAGATATAGATAATAACATATTCTTGCATGTTTATATAAAATATAAACACTTTTAATTCCATGTAACTTGAATAATAAGGAATTGGATGTTAGTAACTCTATAGCCCTAGAGGAGGCACTAGTCGTCATTATTTGAAAAGAATTTCATTGGAATTTTAGTTTTTCTCTATTTGTTTATGGAAATAAGATAGGATCATGAGTAATGAGGTATTAATCATTCACTTTAGGTATATGTGTTGTACTAAGTGAATTTGAAACTGAGATCTAAATAAGGTTATAAATATGCTATACTCAAGGTATAGTCGCCGAGGTTTTGCAAAGCCTGAAGAGTAGAAAATATCTCCCCTTAGGAGAATCTTGTTCGTTGGCCAAGTCAGTTGCTAAACCTGATCATAGAAACTAGCACAGTCTTAGGGTTTTGCAATTTGTTGATTTGGGAACCAACAAAGATAAGTCAAAAGAATCTATTGTTGAAAAGGAATATGAAAATGTTAAAGATTATGAAATTAATGCTCCTAAACATTATGTTGTTGAAACAAGTTATGAAAATGGTGGTGAAATGCCTTTTGAAAATGATGATAAAAAGGCTCCCTCAAAATTTGGGAAAAGGAATCATCTTAAGCAACAAATCATAGGTCACAAAGATGATGGAGTTAAAACGTGAAGAAGAGTTGCAAAACAACATAATGAAGAGGCATATCTTTCTTTACTATCTGAAATTGAACCTAAATCCTATAACGAAGCTATTAAAGATGAAAATTGGATCAAAGCAATGAAAGAGGAGTTAAGCCAGATAGAGAAAAAAAAAACATTGGAACTAGTTCCTAGACCTACTAATAAGAATGTAATTGGTGCTAAATGGGTGTTTAGGAACAAACTTATTGAGGATGGAAAAAAATTTAGAAATAAGGCTAGACTTGTTTGCAAAGGGTATGCACAAATTGAGAGAATAGGTTTTGAGGAGACATTTGCTCTTGTAGCCCATTTGGAAGCAATTCGAATGTTTTTAGCATTCTCAATTTATAAGAATTTCAAGTTTTGGGAGATGGACGTAAAATCAGCATTTCTAAATGGGTATTTGGAAGAGGAAGTGTATATGGAGCAGCCATAAGGTTTTCAGTCTCCTGATAAAGAAGGATATGTTTGCAGGTTAAAAAAAGTCTTGTATGTTTTAAAACAGGCTCCTAGGGCTTGGTATTCCAGGCTTGATCAATATATTCTTTAGCAAGGGTTTAGCAGAGGTAATGCAAGTAGCAACTTATATTTCAAGTCAATAGATGAGCATGTTCTTGTGGTAGTCATTTATGTTGATGATATTGTTTTTGGTGGTAATGACAATATTTGCAAAAATTTTGCTACCCAAATGCAGAGTTTGAGATGTCTATGATAGGAGAACTTTCATTTTTTCTTGTGTTGTAAGTTTCTCAATTGGATACAAGTATATTCTTATCTCAGACTAGATATGCAAAAGAAATGCTTAAGAAATTTCAAATGGAGGATTGTAAACCTATAAGTACACAAATGATTATTGGTTGTAAGTTAAGTAAGAATGACAAGTCACCTGATACAAATCAAACAAAATATAGGTTTATGATAGGTAATTTGTTGTATCTTGTTGCACCAAGACCTAACATCAACTATTTGTATCATTGCTATATTTCAATCTGCTCCTAAATTTTCTCATGTTAATGTTGTAAGAATAATCTTTAAGTATCGAAAGGAGACTATGAATTATGGTTTATGGTGTCCAAGGACTAATGATTTCACTTTGACAGCTTATACAGATGCATATTGGGCATGTTATATTGATGACCAATGTAGCACTAGTGGTGGTGCATTATTTTTGAAAGATAAGTTGGTTTCTTAGATAAACAAGAAACAAGAAACTGTGACCTTGTCCATTGTTGAGGTTAAGTATGTTGTTGCAGTTTCATGTTGTACACAAGTTTTATGAATGAAACAAACCCTCAAGGATTTACAGGTTATTTATGATAAACCTATTTCCATTTTTTGTGACAATACTAGTGCAATTAATATTTCTAAGAATCCAGTTTTTCATTCACGCAAGTATACATCCATAAAGTATCACTTTTTTAGAGAAAGGTTTGCAAATCCTGAGGTCAAAATTTTGAGTATGTTGCCACTAAGGATCAAATGGCGGATATATTTACCAAACCACTTCCTAAGGAGACTTTTGAGACTCTACATCAAAAGCTTAGGGTTGTGGCTTCTCCAATCTAATTATGCTCACATATAAGCATCTGCTTGGGGGGTTGTTTTATTTTCTATTATGTTGCCTTCTCTTTGTCAATGATGACAAAGGAGGAGAAAGTGTAGAATTTTTCAGATTTGATATGTCCAGATGTTCATATTTGATGTTATTTTCAGATTTAATTGATTTGATTATTGTTTCAAATGTTTCAGATTTCAAATTTGATAGTGGTAGCATGATTTATTGTTCCAAATTTGATAGTGGTTTTAATTTTAAAACTATCATGTCTTATGTTTTATGACTTTGGTTTGATCAAGTTTTGTTGTGAAATGTAGTTTTGACATTAATGACAAAGAGGGAGATTGTTAGATGATTTGTCATTGATGTCAGTATAAAACGATCAGATCAACTTATGTTGGCATTCAAAACAAACAAACACTTACAGTTTTACCTAAACATGTGCATGTTGAGTATAAACTTGTCACAATCCACATTATATTTGGAGCATTCAATCGTAAACCAGGGTTGTATCACAACAGTAATGATGGATCGATTAGATGACAATGTTGTTTTGAGTCACAAGTTTCAAATGATAAGCACTTTGCATCCGATGATTATATATTTGGAATTTAGTTTTAACTAAGTGTATCTGAATGATTACTTGTAACTTAGTTACAACTGACTCTTGCCACCCTATGCAACTAAAATTATCTTCTAAATACAAACTCCTCTATTCTTACCATGAACACAATGAAGGTACATATTTCTTCATATGTGAGGGAATAAAGATAATTTATGATTTGGTTATTAGGGCAACTGATTTGGGTAGTTTTTCAACTAATCATTAACTATTCAATCAATGGGGACACTTATTATTTATAAAAGTCTAGAATTTGATGGTAAGAAGAGAATGAAATGTGAGACTTTGTGTTTCTTATGTAAAGAATGTTAAAACAAATACATCACATTTTTAGTTGATTTCAATGAAAATTCAAATAGAAGAAAGTTTTGTAAACACTTTGTATAGATGAGATAATGCCCGTGGTGTGAGTATTGCAGGGTTGATCAAAGTGAATTTTGAATAGTAAACTTTTATTCATGATAATACATTATCAAACTGTGGTTCAATTAGATTACTATTATTATGTTTCAAGTATAATCAAATTTAGCTATAACAATATGGCATATTATAAGTAATGAATTTCTCTAAGTTGTGAACAAAGTTTCAGGATAACAACATTCATATTTTTTATAGTTTGTTTTCAGATTACTAGGTTGTTTCAAGGTGTGACCAGGAATTTAATGGTATTAGCACTCAGTTTTAACAACATGTTTGTGGGTTATCAGTGGTGACAAGTTGGAAATCATATATCCAAATCCAAAGAATAACTTGTTTATAGACATCTAATGTTGTAACTTGTAATACTTTAATTTTGAAGTAAGAAATAAATTAATTTCTTGTAATTTCTTTATGGTTGGTGCCATAAAGACACTGAGTTGGTGCTTAGATTGAGAAAAATGGATTTATAAGAGTTGGTGCTCTCAAACAAGACAATTGATGTGAGTCGGTGCCCTCAAGTCTGGTACATGATAATATTTTGTGAGGATGGATTAGGATTGTACATCCTATCAACTCTTCTCACCATGGTTTTTCCCACTTCGAGTTTTCCACGTATCTTCTTATGCATTGGTTTCATTGTGTGGTGTATTTCTTTCAAATTTCAATTTCAAGTTGCATTCATTTCAGATTTTAATTTAATTTTTTTAATAAGTTCATCAAAAGGTTTAATTGGTTGAGGATCTAAATATTGTCTACTACTCATCCCCCCTCCCCCCCCCCCCTCTTAGTAGTAGAATTGTGTTCTACACAAGGTGCTTATTGTTGGCAAGAGACACTACACAGCTAGTCGGATATTGTCATTGATGGCAACTCAAGTTTGTGATCCAATCCGCAGTTTATGATTTGCTTATACCGGAAGTTAGAGTGAAGATTTGGTTAAGTCCGACAAGTTAGAACACAAAATTCGGCAAAGTACAGTATCTTGATTGGTATTTCATTTCAGTTGAATACTTTGTGTTGCGGAGCATCATATATCCAAATCCAAAGAATAACTTGTTTATAGACATCTAATGTTGTAACTTGTAATACTTTAATTTTGAAGTAAGAAATAAATTGATTTCTTGTAATTTCTTTATGGTTGGTGCCACAAAGACACTGAGTTGGTGCTTAGATTGAGAAAAGTGGATTTGTAAGAGTTGGTGCTCTCAAACAAGACAATTGATGTGGGTCGGTGCCCTCAAGTCTTGTACATGATAAGATTTTGTGAGGATGAATTAGGATTGTACATCCTAGCAGCTCTTCTCACCATGGTTTTTCCCACTTCGAGTTTTCCACATATCTTCTTATGCATTAGTTTCATTGTGTGGTGTATTTCTTTCAAATTTCAATTTCAAGTTGCATTCATTTGAGATTTTAATTTAATTTTTTTAATAAGTTCATCAAAAGGTTTAATTGGTTGAGGATCTAAATATTGTCTACTACTCATTCCCCCCCCTCTCAGTAGTAGAATTGTGTTCTACACAATTATTGTTGGCAAGAAACACTGCACATCTAGTCGGATATTGTCATGAATGGCAACTCAAGTTTGTGATCCAATCCGCAGTTTATGATTTGCTTATAGCGGAAGTTAGAGTGAAGATTTGGTTAAGTCCGACAAGTTAGAACAGAGCATCCAAAAAAGTACAGTATCTTGATTGGTATTTCATTTCAGTTGAATACTTTGTGTTGCGGAGCATCATATATCCAAATCCAAAGAATAACTTGTTTATAGACATCTAATGTTGTAACTTGTAATACTTTAATTTTCAAGTAAGAAATAAATTAATTTCTTGTAATTTCTTTATGGTTGGTGTCATAAAGACACATAATTGGTGCTTAGATTGAGAAAAGTGGATTTGTAAGAGTTGGCGCTCTCAAACAAGACAATTGATGTAGGTTGGAACCCTCAAGTCTTGTACATGATAATATTTTGTGAGGATGGATTAGGATTGTACATCCTAGCAGCTCTTCTCACCATGATTTTTCCCACTTCGAGTTTTCCATGTATCTTCTTATGCATTGGTTTCATTGTGTGGTGTATTTCTTTCAAATTTCAATTTCAAGTTGCATTCATTTCATATTTTAATTTAATTTTTTTAATAAGTTCATCAAAAGTTTTAATTGGTTGGGGATCTAAATATTGTCTACTACTCATCCCCCCCCCTCTCAATAGTAGAATTGTGTTCTAAAGGTGCTTATTGTTGGCAAGAGACACTGCACAGCTAATCGGATATTGTCATTGATGGCAACTCAGGTTTGTGATCCAATCCACAATTTATGATTTGCTTATATCGGAAGTTAGAGTGAAGATTTGGTTAAGTCCGACAAGTTAGAACAGAGCATCCGGCAAAGTATGGTATCTTGATTGGTATTTCATTTCAGTTGAATACTTTGTGTTGTGGAGCTAAGGGAAGCTTGATAGATGTTTGGAGTACCTTATTCCATGGTTTTAGCCTTCAGTGATAATTGTTGTGAAAGTTAGAAGATCCGGTATATCGTTTCTCATTCTATAAGTGCAGTACAACAGTCTTGTGTGGATAATCCTTATGCGGATTATGCAGATCGATTTTGGTGATTATTTTTGTGGTCTAGGTGTTTATTCCGAAGGTTGTGGTACCGTGTGGACAATTATTTTGGTCCGCATTGATATTTTTATTTCGGATTTAGTCAACAATATGTACACGTTTCATAATATGCTAAGTGTTCTACATACATACATACATACATACATACGTATGTATGTATGTATGTATGTATGTATGTATGTATGTATGTATGTATGAACATACATATATTATGTATGTATGTATATATGTATATATACATACATACATAATATATGTATGTTCATACATACATACATATACATACATATACATACATACATATACATATGTGTGTGTGTGTGTGTGTATCCACAACAAGATATTAGATCATTCATATATGTATGTGTGTGTGTATACATATGTATAGACACACACACAGAGATATATGTGTGTGTGTGTGTGTGAGTGTGATGTACTTTGATCATTTTAGTGAGTGTGGTGAATGTGAAAAGTGTTGGTGATCGATTGTGCACAATTGCACGTGCACAAATTAGAGATCTATGCTCCGGATCAGAGCAGAACGGTGAAACAGAGCAGTATAAGGTAGAGTATGAAAAGTTCGTGTAATGTGCTTAACCGAAACTATAATCAGGCATTTGTAGATGCTACTTGTTAGTTCATTCACTTCAGTAATATTATGTAACTCATTTGTAAGATAGTGAGTCTTCCTAGGGTTGTAGCCCTTCTTTGTTTGAGTAGTGAGCTCAAGGCAATGTGTCTGAATGCATGTGCATTCATTTGTAAAAAATTATATTTGAGTATACTCACCTTGTGGGTCTCATCCCTACCATGTTTCTTCCCTTAACTGGGTTTTCCACGTATAAAATCTTTGCGTTATGGTGTTGTGGTTGATTGTGTTCTTGCATCTTTCTTTTATCTCAATGTATTCAGTGGTTGAGTGAACGGATTAATAAAGTTAAAATTTGCAGAACACTGATTCACCCCCCCCCCCCTCTCTCAGTGTTCCTTGATTCCAACACTTATATTCTTATTAATTTCACCAACTCTATGCTTGACCACAAAAATACAAAATCTGTAAATAGCTTACTTCGGTCACGTATTTACAATCTAATATTACTTGTATTGATAAAATTTAATGCTTGACTTGGTTAATGTACATCATAAATATATTAAACCCCAAATGATGATTCCAATTTACAAATATTGAATAATAAAGTTATTGGTCATAGAAAGAGTATTTTGCCTCTTACCACTAAATTTATCACTAAACTATGTGTTTGATCTCTTTGACTCAATACTACACTAATTACTTTTCCACTAGCATTGGAATCAACTTTGAAAGACTCCCTAAAATATTGTAAACAAGTGTAAAAATATTATTTACCTTCTTTAAGAGAATTTAAATAGGAAGTAGTGATCATCAACTAAAATCATCTTTTGCACATATAGTGAATGAAGAGTACATAAATACCACTCAATCAATGTGGAGTTCTTACTCAAGACAAAATTCTTTAAATTGAATTCTTAAGTAATTATTTTTTATCACTAGGTTAAGGAAGGTGGTAGGGTTGCTTGAAAGCCTCTTGAAGGAGGTTGTTAATGATACATAAAAACTTAGATCAATTTCAATCATATTTACTACATAATTGTTGGGCAAATACATTATTTGACCTCTCTTTAGTGTGATATTTATATTGGAAGGGTTTTTCAAATTAGATATTATTTTAATGTGTTTATGATGTTCTCCCTATTATTGTTCTTAATTCTATTTTTAATCTAATATCTATGTTATTTTTATTTATATTAATCTCTTTAATAAAAATTGTGATATATTTTGTTGTTCCTAATCAAAGGATTAGTTCCACTTGATTCAACATTTTATATCAAAATTTATTTCATATTGAATATCATCCTTTACAAATACATAACAAAAACAATTTCATAACAAATTACTACACTTGTCAAATATTGCATGCCTCATATCAATTTGATTGAACCAGTGGTGATCTTCATTTTTTTACATACCAAAGATCATCATTGACCTATCAACATTTGGCAAGAACTTTACAACAATACTACCTTGTTTTAATAAAATTTGAAACCCATGTTTCAACCTTGGCAAAAACAATTTTTTAGATGACGTTAAGTCATGTCAAATTTATATCAACATGAGTAACTCTTAAAATAGACCTTCATTATTAGTCTAATTAACTATACAATCCCTAAGTAACATTGGAGTGAACATTCTGGAAAGCCAAAAAAAAGCTGTTTAGACCAAAATTTGAAATCTACATTGGTGGAAACTACTTTTTAGATGAACACACTAATAATATAATATGAGATTATAATATAGTTTCGAATTCTTGACATGGTCTTGGTCTTGTCTTAGAGGATGAACTATACTTATTAGGTTTGAAACCTATTCGCTTTTTCATTTTTGTGCTGCAATAAAGTTAATGTTTTTCTCCTACAAAATAATTATTATTTTTGTCATTTACATTTATGGCTAACAAGATATTTAAAATAGGAGAATATATAAATGTTTGGTTGCAATTATTGTTTAATTCCCACTAGCATATTGCAATTAAGATGATATACACTTACTACTTTATTCCTTTTTCCATGTTCACACATTCTTGTACATTTGCACTATCCACTTATTTATTATTTTCATGCCCACAAGTATTCCAATGCACAAACTATCCACTATGATCTAGTCCTATCATGGGACTAATTCTTAGTTGTTGGGTCAACCTCATAGTCTCACCCGTTGGGCCTTGACTGCATGCTCAACCATAGGCGGCAACTTAATAAGCTCTTGACCAGACGACTGGACATGAATTGTGTTGCACTTCACTCCTGCAGAAATCTCGCTATGTGAACCCAATCCAACAATATAGAAAGGGCCGAGTAGAATGGGTAGAAATCTACAAATATGCTACAGAGTTGACAATTAAGAAAGTGGGGTCTGCATTGGAAGCACGAAGTGACAAATTAGCCAAACATGACCACCTTTCCACCTAGGCCTTACCAGACACAAATTTGTTTGATATGTTGATATTTCCTTGTATTTAAAGGCATTAAATGCATTGGTTCTAATAATCTACAATTTGAGAACTAAATTTGATTATTATTCATATTTACACATTTTAATTTTTAGAGCCATTTGCTTGATTGGAGATTCTTATATTTGATCATCGTTTAATTTTCATAAATGAATCAAAGCGAAAGCATCCCTTTGACACAACAATAGTGCTTTAAGATATTGCAATTCTCATTTTCAAGATTAAATAATCAACCTACGATGACACTTTACTGAAAAATAACTATCCTAATAATCAATCTACAATGGCACTCTACTGAAAAAACCACTATCCTAATAAAATAATTGACATTATTGATTAAGGATCATTTAAACTATAATTCAACTACTATTTAATACTTATTTTTTACTCAATAAAACAAAACAAATTCTATTATTCACCATTCCAAAACATACTAGTCATTATGTGACACTTATTTTTATTGATTTCAGACAAAAACACTGACAACTTCTCCTATGAGATTCATATAATAGTTAACAATAAAATATAATTGCTTAATTTATTCCCTGCAACTTTATGCACAACTGATCATTGCACAAGACAAAACCTCATTTGCACTCTGCATGCCATAGTTGATGCTACTCAACAGAGGGTGTAGTCAAAATCTTTGAGATCATAATATTAACATAACTTCAGTGATAGGTAAGGTGTTTTAATTGAGATTAGTCTATAGGTTGTGTTGTGGCATATCATTTCTGTGATTCTTCAACTTTGTATTCACAAACACTGAAAGATAAGTAATTAAACATGATGTTCTATACATTTAAATATAGTTGTTAAAGATTTTGCACTGCAGTAATCTAGAACCAGAATACACAAGCACTGAAAGATAAGCAATTAAACATGATGTTGTATACATTTAAATATAGATGTTAAAGTTTTTGCATTACAGCAATCTAGAGCTAGAATATGTCTGTGGATGGAAATTTGTTATCTGTTTTTATTGGAATCCAACTTTTGCTTTTAAATCTTTGCATAATTTTGATTTCACTTTCATGTAAAATTTGTCTTGATAAACAATCCAACTTTTTATTGGAATCCAACTTTTGCTTTTAAATCCTTGCACAACTTTCACTTTCATGTATGTGGCTCTGATACCTTTTAATTCCCATTGTAGTTAAATCCCTTTTCTTGAAAAAGGTAAGATGGTTGCAGCCAAGGCCAAATCCATTCCAAAGGGTGAAGTAGAAGCAATAGGAATAGGCTTGGGAACAATCTGCAGCTGATAAGGACTATGGCATTATGACCATGTGGAAACAATTGCCAATTTTTTTGGTAGTGTACTTACATTAGAAGACCTGTACATCTACTATAGGTCATTGCCAAAATTTAATCATGTGTTCTACGGTCAAATCTAACCGGCATAATGTGGTTATCCTGAAGCAGGACTTCTTTCTTTATCCAGAGACTGTAAGGCTTATACGGTTTGAGCTAATACATGAGGGGTTCGAACCCGCGACCTGGTTGGAAAGTAATCTGCAGGCTTATTCGTTTTCTTTATATAGTCCAGAAGCGATACACAATCTTCCTTGGCTTAGAGGAAGGATGTGAGAATTAATTGCTGATTTCATTTGAATTTTCCTAAATTTGCTCTGCATCTTACTGATTCTGGTGTTTTAGAGGCGTATAATTTGTTATCAGTGGGTTTTTTGGGCGAATTCGCTGATAGGAGGTTTTCTGCTTTCCTCCATTTATAATTAGAGAGATAAAAAACAATTGAAAGGTATTGCAACGCAATCAAAACCAGAAATGCAAAGAAAAATGTGCGCAAAAAGCAATAAACTTGAAATTTATTCGACTCACATACACTAATTCCTTCTCTTTCTTCGCGTTTAAGTCTTCCGCCCACTTTCCAGCAGGGACCCATTTGGCTTTGAATATTACGTGCATTGGGGTTTTTGTTTTTAAGTAAAATTTTGAGTCGAATTAGCATTTACGCTTCCCCGCGGAACAAAACAGTGATTTGAATCGAAATCTGATCTCCGCAATAGGTGTAAAAAGGAATTATTCAACATTGAATTGGGGTTCGGTTTGTGGAAAGCTGCCTTTTTAGGTTGGGCAGTGCTTTTTGAGACTGTTCTTTTGAAAACGGAAGAGATAAGGTTTTTTGATGGGTCGCCAGGAAATTTTGGTTCCTGTTATAAACAGTACAAGGATGTATACTGTACCATCTTCTTCAGCGAAATTTGATGCCACAACTACTTATAATTGTATTGAGGCGCGAGATGAATGGGAGGATCTGAAAGTCCTGGAGAATCTTCTAGATAGGTGCCATACCTACTAGTTGTAAAAAGAGGAGCAGGGTGATGTGTTTTCCTGCCTTCCCCTGTGTTTTGCCTTCCCCTGCGGTTGGTGAAGGTGAGAGGATGCATAGGATTTCAATTATAGGTTGGAATCTCAAGGATATAAGGTTTTGGAAGTCGTTAATTTATACACAAAATAACATTTTATATAGTTTTTAAAATTCGTAAAATATGATGGATTTTTGCAAAAAATTACAAGAGTGAAATCTTCATGTTCTACATTCTTATTGCTGTTAAACCACAAAAAAATTGACAAAAAAATGATGTGTTTTGCACATTAGTGCCATCTTGTGTGGAGATTAGCATGTACCTAAGATTTTTGTCATTTGTGGGGCTAGTCCTAATCTAGGTTTCCAATGTTCATGTATATGTTATTTCTAAGTAATAAAATTTAGCCATTTCCTTATGTATGGTGTTTATAGTTTGTTAAAAAAATTAACGAGTTTGAGAGCAAATGAAATAATGATTAGTTTATATTTTAAATCTAAAAATGGGAGTCTTGTTAGGTGGTATACTATTATATAAGTTAGGAAAAATGGACCTTTAAAACGCCCCCTCAAAAAGTTACAACATAATTCTTTTAGACAAGGTTTTGATTATGTGTGTAGTTTGTTGAATATCTAAAAAGGATTTTTCATAACTTGAGTGAGCATTCAAAATTTAATTTGTCTTATGTCTTGTGATCCATATTGAAAGTTAATTGAGTGTTGTGAAGTCCTTCTATAATGACATGGTCCCCATTTAATTGGCACCCTACCCATGGTTGTGCATCAAATGATATTAAAGTAGGTCTAGATCTTGTGGGAGTGTGTGTGCTAATAGTGTTTTGTTTTGAGTCATCCAATAGAAGTTAAATTTTATTCATGTGCTTCTTTTTGAGGTTCCTAAAATGGGACGCGTCTATTCTGGCTCCAAAAAGTGGTACGGCATGACTAACACGCGATGTTAGTCGTAAATGTCAACCATAGATTTTTTATCCGACGACGAAGAATGCATAACATGTCTTGTTAGTCTGACATATTTGTCTTTTTTGGAGCCAGAATAGACACAGCCCCTACAATGTAAGTGGGGACGTTTATATTGGCTCAAAGAAAGTGAGAGATCCAAGATCTTGAAACCAATATTAGTGCAATATAAATTAATAGAAGAAGAGATGTTGGACATAATAGGGAACACAATGAGAAAGATGAAGAAGAAAGGATGGAGGAAAGAGAAATAATAGAGGCACAACACTTGCAATACGGAGAAGAACATTTTTTTATAGCTCTTACAAGGATTTGTAGAGGGACATAAATGGACATCCCTAATTTTTTTAGAACCTTGAGTTGAATGAATCAACATCTTGGATTGAATTGTTTACTTTGAGTATAAGGATATATGATATCCTTAGGGGGTTGGAATGACATAAATTAAGTTGAAGGGATATGCAACCTTTTGATGGATAGAAGTTTATAGGATCAAGTGATGGAGCTAGATGGCTATCAAATTAAAGGAGAAGCTCTTTCTTTGAGACCATCACTTGGAATTGCTAAAGAAGACCATAAACTTGAGACAATGAGAGATGAGTTTTAAGGAATACACTACTAAGGAGTTCTACAAAATTGTTCTTATAGTAGACTACCACAAGATGGATTAGGATAAGGTGGAATGATGAGTGAATGGGTAAAGGATCAATATTTAAGATGAAATAATCATTATAAGGATTTACATGATAGAGGAATCATATCAACATGCATTGAAGATAGAATAAAATTTATCTATCATAGATATAAGGAACATATTCATGTTGTAAGAGGACATACCATGCAAGAAGGAGAAACCAATGTTTATTAGGATTAGATTTATGAAAATGAGATAATTCCTCTAGAGGGAGGGGTGGTTATGGATGTGCTAGAATACATTATTTATGATAAAGTACTTATGTTATAGACAAAAGGGCCATACATCTTTTGGGTCCTCTTAGATTTAGAATGAAAGGCATGGGGGAATGAGACTACTATTCATATTGTGGAGGTTGATGAATATTTAGTTGCTTCACCTATCAAGGAGATAAAGAAGGAAGACCCATGATGAAGAGGGTTTTGTTGAAACCATAAAAGAAGAACAATGAGCTAGTTCAAAGAAGAATTATTTTATATATTTTTTTGTTAATTCATAGGGAAAGGTTGCAAAGTGGAAATTGGGCATGATCTCTAGAACCCAAGTGAATAAGGGACTCGAGAAAAGATTTAGCTCTAGACAATCTTGCATAGAACGTGTTTCCTTATCAAACAATTTAAGATCTTGCATAGATGAAACCCTAAGAGAGGATTGGTTTGAACTGCATCCATGATTTGGTTTGATTCACATGTGGATATAGAGGACTGGAAAAAATCAAGTAGGATATCTAGAACCTAGGTGAATAAGGGACTTGAGACCAAATTTAGAGGCGATCTTGCACAGATGAAATCCTAAGAGACGATGGAGCTATGAGGGAACTCAATTTAGGGAGCGACAACGGATAATATCCTAGGGTTTTTGTAAGCAATTAGTGGAGGAGGCAGAGCCCTCCTTCACAAAGATTTGGCTCTGTCTTGTGGGTGTCCCTTTCTATCCTTATGACTTCTTCCTCATTTTTTGCCTTTTTAATTTATTTATTTTTAGAAATTGTTTATTGTGGTTGGTTGCTTCATGTGTTTGGCTTGTTTTTGTCAAGTGTATTTATTTATGTTGTTGTGGTATTTTATCTCTAAGGTTCTTAATCATTTATGGATGGGGTATGAACACCCCCATTGGCTTTGCAAATGGTTCGAAAAGGGAAAATGACATTAATGATCAATATAGATAATCCCATGACATCGTTGCTAGAGAAAATCTAAAATTATCTCTACCCAAATTCATTGTGCATTCTAATGGTGAGGACAATGAAGGTGATGATAGAGGACAAGATAAGTGTTCTTTTGTGAACCTTAAAAAGATTTACATTTCTCCTAACACAAAGGTGAAAGTGTTATGTATAATGAAAGTAATAGACTTAAAAACATTTCCATTCATCTAAATATTTATTCACAAGGAGTTTCATGGTATCCATGACCGCCATGAAAAAGGAAATGTTTTTAAGTCTATTACTTTCATTAGAAATGATACTTTCACCTCTATGTTAGGAGAAATGTAAATCTTTTTAAGGTTCATAGAAGAACACTTATCTTGTCCTTTGTCATCACCTTCAATGTCCTCACCATTATAATGCACAAACTTGAATTTGGTAGTAGAGGGAATTTTAGTTTTCCTCTCATAGTGATGTCAAGGGATTCAATCTAGATTGATCATTAATATCATTTTCCCCTTTTAAACCATTTGCAAAGCTAGCAGGGGTGTGCATACCCCCATCCATAAATGATCAAGAACCTTAGAGATAAAATACCACAACAACATAAATACACCTGGAAAAAACAAGCCAAACACATGAAGCAGCCACAATAAACAATTTCTAAAAATAAATATAGTAGAAAGGCAAAAAATAAGGAAGAAGTCATAAGGATAGAAACGGACACCCACAGGATAAAGCCAAATCTTTGTGAAGGAGGGATTTGCCTCCTCCACTAACTGCTTACAAAAACCCTAGGTTGTTATCCGTTGTCACTCTCTAAAATGAGTTCCCTCATAGCTCTACCGTCTCTTAGGGTTTCATCTATGCAAGACTGCCTCTAAATATGGTCTCAAATCCCTTATTCACCTAGGTTCTAGATATCCTACCCGATTTTTTCTAGTCCTCTATATCTGTGTGTGAATTAAACCTGAGTCCTCACAAAATACAATGAATAAGTCTTTTATGTTATCCCTGAACCCACTAAATCTTCATTACTTCACATCAGTCCAATCGAACCCAATGCATTAAAGATCAATAAAAATGCCCAACAACTTGCCATGGATTAAATTAGGTATAACATTGCATTGAATAAGAACATGAAGACTAATAGTAATAATAGGCATTCAATTGACTTAGAGGAGATAGAAACAAGTTCCATGATTAAGGAATTTAACAATAGTAATAGTGGGAAAACCATGAATATGGATAATCCTAACCATCATAGTATTAATAAATTATCTTTTATCGTTATTAATATTGTTTTTGAATTTGAATTAAAGAATCAAATTATTAGTAACCTGCATGGTACTAGTAGGAATGTAGATCCCCTCCTCCCTAATGTGGAGAATAATCAAATATTAGGTAGAGATGCATCACCCTTGTCTCTATGCAAGAAAATTGTGGGTGAAGTAATTGATGGTAATATTAAGCTAACAAATGTGTTACATGCAATAAAGCTATCTAGGATCAAGAGGACATGGTGTACCAACAAACTACTAGTACCTTGGAGGTTACTAATAATTTGAATACTGAAATAAGGAAACATCATCTTCAAGACAACTCTATGATTATCCCCAATTAGAGTGGCAATGATTCCCTGGGGTTGGATATAGGCATAGAGGGAGAATTTGATCATAACATTAACATCTACAAGTCTAGTATAGTTAAAATTTGTAGCGTTGTAATTGTCACCAGACCAATTTACATCTCATGTTCGTGCCCCTACTTTAGTGTGTCCCCTCGTCTCCTATTTAGGTCCAATTTGTGCTCAATCTCCAATTTTGATGTCATGTACACCCACTAATTGATCTCCATTTATGATGGTCCCTAACTAAGAAGGCCCATGCCCAGGTCTTAGGACCAGAGTGCCATCGCCCTGGTCCACTTAGTTGGGCCCTATTTGAAAATGGGGCAAGGGCCCCATCTCTCCGACAAGGATTCAATTTTGTGTTTCCACATGACCGTTGGAGGTCAACCTAATCAATAAATGACCTAGATACCCCTATATTAAGACATTTGATTAACCTAATGTAATCTATCTATTCTAACTCGTGATCTCCTAGCAATCAAGCATTTATGCATCCGTGAAACATTCATTATCAAGCATTTTTAGAAATCTTCAAGGCTACATATTATTTATTCAACTATTGTGGAGCAAAATTACCCCATTCCTATGCAAGCATGTGTGTGTGTGATTAGGTTTTTGTCATGTTCATGCCATTCCATACAACATATGTGATTACATTCAAGATGCAAAGTATCATTATCAATAATTGCAGACCTGAGGTATATCTTTCCATTTTTATTTTAGCATTTGCATTATTACATTCAAGGTTAATTTCTAAACCGGGGTTTGACTTAGGCAAACCCTAATTCCCAACCATTTTCCCTTCTTTTCTATGTGTAGGAAATAGGTACAGAGTTGTAATTTCATAATTAAAATAATTCACAGAGATGAAAATATTCCTCTTTGGATGACAAAAAGTGTGAAGGACCAGAGCGACAAGCATTTTGGTCCCAACAATTCAGGTTGACCTTCTCGGAATAGAGCTGAACATTCACATATTTCTTAGATCTAGGTTCATGGCTCTGTTTGACGACTGTAGCTCACTATTTATGCATAATTGCTTCAATTTACACATTTGACCAAATTTCAACATTTTCACAATTCAACTTAAAAAGAGGCTTCCATCAAATGCTAACATGTGAATCCAATTAGAATTCTTAGCCCTTTCTTTGTTGAATTGAGGCTAGATCTATTGGATTTACCCCTCTTTAATGTAATTGGTCTCTAAGAAAAAACTAGTTGTTCTACTACATCTTTGGGTGAAACCCTAATTTTCCACCATATTACAAAAGCGAAAAGGATTATGAGAAGGAAATTGATCTATTTGAAAACAACACTAAGACTCCTACAAGAGTTTGATGCAAGAGCACCCATGTTCCCATAAATTTTGCCAACTTGCTACCTGCATGTGCCAAATGGTAAAATAGAGTATGCACATCTGGCAGAGGATAAGGAAGAGGTTTATGTATATTAAAGACTCAATTGTTACCAACATCCTTCCTACAACTAACAAATTGAGTGGAGGCATAATTTTAATGCATTATGAAGAGATAGATCATGAACATGATCGTGGGAGAGGGTTGTGAAAAAGGTTGCACATAAAGACAAATAAAAACAAAAGTATTGGCAAATAGGAGGTGGCAGCCAGGTAAGATAGAGGTGTGTGGTTGCATAGAAGAAGGTATCGACCCATAAAAGTGAGGAGGGCTCTTCTAAGTGTGCGAAGGGACCTAAGGTGTTTTGTTTTGTGGCTGCATAGTGAGAAAATTCAGCCATGTAGGTGTGGGCATTATTAGGATACATCGACCTTGGAGAGGGTAAGAGATACTATGTTTGGTTGTAGGTGTACAGAGATGTGAACCAAAAGGAGGGAGACAAAGACATATTAATGCATGGACAAAGAATGTGGACTGAATGCAAAGAACATGGATGCACAAAATGTTGTGAGAGTAGATTGAAAGGGGGGATTTGGATACAAAGGATAAATAAGTGACAGGGTGGAGAACTTGTTAAAAAACTTGTAATGTTTTTGTTTCAAAAGAGGTCGATGAAAGGCCATTAATTTCGGTAATTTGTTGCAGAATAAATAAGTGTTCTTTTGGATGGAGTAAAGTTATTTTTTTATTGGCAAAATTGATGTTGAATAAAAAAATAGTCTCTATTTTATGGTGTTCTTTCAAGCTTTTGGAGTTAGAACTTGGTGGTGTTGTTGTTTTGCATCAGCAGTATCAAATCATGATTTCCTAAGTGTGTAGGCAAAAGCACCAATTGGAGGCAGTTTGCACCGGGACCTAAGGGTGGAGCATTTGTGGAAGATAAAAAAAAATGGCAAAGAGGAAAGGAAATAAATATTCCATAGTTATGTACATAAGTGAATGGGAAGGCGAAAACGTTGCAAGAGTATGCTTCAAAGAGAGCACAAAGGAAGAGAAAAAATTTGAAGTGGCAATAGAAGGTCAAAGGGATGATGGAGTTACATATCTTGTTGAATACATGAAAGAAGAGAGCTAAGTTGAAGTTGTAACAGATGTTGATTGAGTACTTGATGAAGATGACCCATTACTTGTAGAAGAGATATCTTCAAGTGAAGAGAATGAGAAAGAAGAAGACTTACCAAAGGAAGTTGTAGTCACAATGAGAGGTGATGAAGAAGACGTTGCAGTAGAAGAGGTATTTTTTATGAATTTTGTAATAAAGAATTTGAGATGGATTTGTGTGTTGAAGTGAGAAAGAGGATGGTATAGTGACAAGGTGAGATAAAAATGTTGCATATCTATAAGTGGAAGTTGTGAAAGATTGTGCAAGTGAAACTTGGTGGAGGTGGTTGGTTGATGGTGGGTTGGATCCCATGAAGGAAACACAGAGAGGAGAGAACCATTGGTGGAGGTGGATGATGCATGGTGGATGGCAATCCACGAGAGGAGAAAATATAGGTAAGTATAATTACAGGAGGAGGGTAACAATTGTTCCACGGAGATGTTGGCAGAAGAGGAAAAATAAATAGTTTCATGTGCCATTGTTATGGGGATGGAGTTCAGTACAAATTGTTCATAATCTCAAAGGGTGATTCGATCACTCAACTCAACTTTTGTGAGCCTATTCCTACAAAATTTCTATCAAGTGTGTATGATGCAAGAGCATCCACATTCCCATAACCATTGCCAACATGTTGCTTGCATGTGCCAAATGGTAAAATAGAGTATGCACATATATTAGAGGATAAGGAAGAGGTTTAGTATATTAAAGACTCAATTGTTACCACCTTCCTTCCTACGAGTAACAAATTGAGTAGAGGAAAAGTTTTATTATATTATGAAGAGAGATATCATAGGCATGAACATGGGAAAGGGTCATGAAAAAGACTACACAAAGTGACAAATAAAAACAAAGGCACATAGGAGGCAACAACCAAGTAAGATAGAGGTGTGTGGTTGCACATAGAAGAGGGCATCGACCCAAAAAAGTGAGGATGGGTCTACTAAGTGTGTGAAGGGACCCAAGGTGTTTTATTTTGTGGCTACATAGTGAGAAAATTCAACCACATAGGAGAGGGCATCAGTTTGTAGGAGGCATCGATCTTGGAAGGGGTAACATACACCATGTTTGGTTGTATGTGTATAGAGAGGCGGGCCCCAAGGAGGGAGATAAAGATAGATTGATACATGGAAAAAGAATATGGAATGAATGCAAGAATAGGGATGCACAAAACACTATGAGAGTAGATTGAAAGGGAGGAGATGGATATAGAGAATAAATAAGTGTGAGGGTGGAGAACTTGTTAAAGAAATTGTAATTTTTTTGTTTCAAAAGAAAGAGATTAAAGGCCATTAATGTCTATAATTTGTTATAAAATAATTAAGTGTTGTTTTCTATGGAGTAAAGTTAATTTCTTAATGGAAAAATAGATGATGAATAAAAAAATAGTGTCTTTGTTTTATTGTTTGGCATTCCTTTCGAGCTTTGTGAGTTAGAAATTTGTGGTATTGTTGTTCTAAATCAAAGTTAGTGAGTCATTGGCCAATGAGAAGACCATAGAGAGATACTTGGTCCCTAGGTTTTGCTCCCCCTACCCCTAAAGGGACAAGAAAAGGGAAAATTCCAA
Organism: Cryptomeria japonica; assembly: GCF_030272615.1. NCBI lineage: Eukaryota > Viridiplantae > Streptophyta > Pinopsida > Cupressales > Cupressaceae > Cryptomeria > Cryptomeria japonica. The sequence goes on along the minus strand of NC_081414.1, from coordinate 514,115,830 downwards.
TTGGTATGGGTAGATTAAACCTCCCTAAGAAAACAAGAGGAATTAAACAAGCTTAGTGATCTCAAAATCTACCTCTAGGTGGTTTGATAGCTTTAGGAAATGCTATAGAGCCACCTCCAACCATTGATTTCCATGAACCTTAATTGCACATCTTGGAATGTTAGGGGACTTAAGTCCCTGATAGAATATATATTGTTAGGAGGATTCTTAACCTAAATAAGAATAAATATATTTTCCTACTTTAGGAAGTCAAAGCCATTGGTTAGAACTTGAGGCCAATCTCAACTTCAATTAGAAAACTTCCTCCCATATTGTCACCAAACATGAGAAAGGGAGATGGGGTCCAACTATCTTACTTTCTAAGAATTGGGCTCAGTATGCAACTGCATCTAGTAGTTCCCCATGCAAAAAAGTTGTATGGATCAATATTGAGAAGTGAGATTTCAAATTTGTCATTTGTTCTATGTATGCACCCAATGACTACAGGGATAATGATCCTATGGAATTGACTTTGCAATTTGGAGGATCTACCCTAGATCTTGGGGGGTGACTTCAATATAATTGAAAATAATGAAGATGAGAAGGGGGGTATGTTGAAATGTGGTGACTGATCAGCAAAGTACTGTACACTCAACACATATCCTTGCCGTTTTTTGTTGATGAAAACCGACATTGTAATAAAACCCTAAAAAAGGCCGACTTTGTTTGTTGCCCTAAAAACGCATGTTATAAGAGGCTGGGATGCTTAAGGCATTGTAAGGTTGATGTACTATTTTTTGCTGGATAATAAGAAAGATTGGACGACTGTGTACGGTGGACGTAACCCATTCTGGGTGAACCACGTTAAATCTCTATGTTATCTGTGTCCTGTTTTATTTCTTTATCTTTTGTATTTAAATTTGCATATAATTGTTAGTTCATATTTGCTTTGGATCTGCTAGAAACCCTAATAGGGTATAGATATGGATTGGAAGGGTAATGAAAAACACCTTTAGTATAAAATGAAAGTTTAACTCAATTTATTTGACCCTCTCGAAGGGTTGAAGAAATAGGACACCAATATATGGTAGACTTGGTGCAATTCTAAGAAACGAGGAAGGAGAATTTATTACAAGTTGGGCAGATTTCATGCTGATAAGGATTACTTTAACTTTGACCTTAATAGTGATGGATGTGAAGTTAGTGTACACCCTTACTCACTATTTGACCACCAAGTCCTATTAGAGAAAGGATCTTAGTGGGCAAAGGAAATTTAGAGGAAAAAAGGAAGGAGGACTACTTAAATGTCAATATAAACCTATTAAAAGATGAAGATTGTAATGCAACTATATTTACACTGAGGGAGATCAACACATGAATAATTTATGATATGAGTGCTATAGAGAATGGGAACATAATGTAAATGGGTGAAAGGTGATAGTTTTATAAAGGATCCTTGGGTGATTATATAAATAAAAGAATTATTAAATTACTCCCCAAAGATGTTGATAAAGCATTCATTAATAATTGGAAGCCAAATGCCTTGCTGAATGTGTCATACAAGATTTTAACAAAGATTGTAGTTATGAGATTGATTGATATTCTTCTCAAATTTATCAATAGTACTCAAACTAGTTTTATCAAAAGGAAAATATATCTTAGAAAACTTGCTCAATAGTTGGGAAGCTATGAAATGGGAAAGGCATTCTAAGCAAAACTCAACTATGCTCTTATTAGACTTTGAAAATGCATATGGTAGGGTTGGATAGTCATTTTTTAGAATGACCCTTGAGGCATTTGGCTTCCCTAAGTTCTTTTGAAACATGGTTAAAACTAAGTTATGTGATGTTGTTTCTCAAGTGTATTTGAATGACCCTCTCTTTGAGGTGTTTACACTAGAGAGATCAATCAGACAAGTTTTCCCCCTTTCCCCTTGATCTCTTTGTAATTGTCTCGGATGTTGTGCAATATCTATTGTGAGAATCATGTATTACACCTACGATTAGGGGTATCTCACTTCCAAACAAGAGGGATCTAATAAGTATTCAATTTGTTAATGACATTGCAATTTTTCTAAACCTTGAAGAAATTAATGTGGACAATCTAAATAAAAAATTAGATCTCTTTTGCAAGGCCTTAGGTGAAAAGGTCTCCAATGCAAAATCCATCATGCTTGGATGGATTGATATAACCCATGAGTGGCTTAAAAAGATTGAATTTCAGTGTGGGGGTATAAGAAGGTCAAATACTGGGAATACCCTTTGCAATTAGCCCTAATCGAAAGGATATGTGGCTATGGATCAAAACTATAATTGACAAAAAAATTAATGGATAGAATAAAGAATTCCTATTCGTAGGAGGCAAAATACAAATTTGTCAAAAGATATTCTTCTAGTAGCTTGTATTATTCTTATATATAGCTTTTTAATAGTTACTAAGTTAATGAGATTCTAAAGGAAATAAAAATTTCTTTATAGTTATATAGGAAAGGGAAAAGGAAAAAGCACTATGTCAAATAGGAAAAATGATATATGGATAATAGAAAAGGGGGCCTATGCCTTAAGGACCTAAGAAAACATGACATTTCTCTTGCAATTAAATGGATCATTAGGGCTCTAGTTGGCGATGAACCATGGAAAGTTCTAGTGAGAAACAACATTTAGCTTATTGTTCCCAAGCATGCTAAAAATTGGAAGCTTTTGCCTTTTTGTGATCTTCTTATTAGCAAATACTCAATAACTCCTCCCAGTTTTGATGTGTTTAGAAGTTTATGAAAATATTGGGAGCTTATTAAGGACAAAGTTAGGAATTGTCAATTTATTAATTTAATAAAAATAGTCAAATTATTTCTCATAGATTCATTGGGTAGAATTTAGAGCATAAGGAAAACCCCTTGCATTATTCAATCTAACAATTTCTAATAATTTTTGCAATTCAATCTTGACTAACTGAGCTATGTGAGGATGCATTTTCCTGAGTTTCTACTTATATGGTTTTACTCCTGGGCGTAATGGCAGATGATGTAAGACTAACTTGGGATCTAACCCTGGCATATCAGAATAAGACCATGCAAAGTTGATTGGCCTTTGTATGAAAAACTGAATGAATTTTTCTTTTTCCATTGGATTCAAAGATTTTGCCAGGTGTATCTTGTGTACTGTCTCAGCATCTCCAATATTGATTTCTTCAATTTCTTCAACTAGTAATGCTAACTATTGTTTGTCTATGGGAAGGTTGTCCAATTTGTTGTGAACCATATGTTCTGCTTCATTTTCATCATCTAGATTAGAAGAGGAGTTTTCTTCTCCAAAATATGCAGTTTTATCAAGATCTATGGCAAAGCCAACTTTATGATCATCATAAGGGAGTCCATCCCTTGCACCCAAGAATTCAACTATAGCTTCATCATTTTGAAACCAATATAATTGTGTTTGTCCTTCTTTCCCCCAATCTATTAAAAAAGGATACATGAGACAAAGATCTCTTTCTTCAACAGGAGAAGATGATGTCGAGATCATGTGGATCATGTTGTCGAAAACATACTTGATTGATGGTGAGAAGATTGGTATGTCTTTATATTCAATGTCGTCACCTTCAACTGGTTGGTTGTCATAAGCTCTAAATGTTGAAAATGTGCTACAACTGTGTGCAAATATAAACTCATAATCATGTGAATCAATTATACTCTCCATATATGTTTCTCTATCTGATTCATATTCACCAATTTCTTCAATTGGAGAAAAAGGATTGTCAGTTGTATCGATGATGAATGGGAGAGTATCCTAATTGGCAGGCTCTTCTTCTGCAATAGAAGCTTCATTGAGTTCTTGAATAAGAGACAGGGGTAATATTGAATTACCATCTCTTATTGGTGTTATCCTTGTTTCTGTTTATGTACTACTTGGTGATTATGGTGTGGAAGTATCTAATGTTGGTGCAATTCTTGTCTCCATCACTCTATTGACATGGAATGCTAGCTGAAAGACTGTTTGTAATGCATTTTTTTGTCTTGGTGATTCAAAGTCATGATATTCACTTGTTATTATTGGGGTACTTGGTCTAGTTGTTCTTCTTTTCCTTTGCAAGCAAGTGTATCTTGATCCCCAATTCTTTGGATTTTTTGAAGGTAGTATGGGCTCTATGATGCCTTGTGCATGTGCCCCAAAGCTTGTGGTCCCATCATAACCATGTCGTCGTAACATCTTGAAACCATTACCATATTTTTCTAAGGGGAGTTTGATGTTTGGAGTGTAATTTTCTTTTTTATACAGTCATACATTGACATCTTCATCTAGAGATTATTCATTAAGCTCTTCCCATCTGATAAAAGAACAAGAATCATAAAAACGAACAATTTCCTTCCCTTTATCTTTGTTTGTTAGATTTGGTAATGTACTCCCAAAGGACTTGGGAGATAGTTTCCCTTCTGACAAGGTTCCTGAACATGAGTACTCACCACACCCTTCATCTTTGATTTGAAGAGGAGGTGTTGTAGGTGTGCGGGATGATGATGTTGATGTTTTTGCAATCTTTATAGATTACATTTGCATGTGGAGCGGAGCTGCATGATTGATGGGTACTTGATTATCTCTTCTTTCTCTTAGGTAGTTGTAGTGTTGAAAAGGGTTTAGATCGCCATATATGGTGATTCCAATGCCATTGTAAGGGAAATTGACACATTGGTGAAAATTTGATGGCATGGCCTACATGGCATGTATCCATGGGTGTCCTAGTAGCATGTTGTACCCCAATTCTCTATCTAAGACTTCGAAAGTGATATCTGTGGTAACTGGTCCTACTTGCACCAAGGCAAGGTTACTACACCCTTGGAGGGGTGTTCCTCATTATCGTAAGCTTTAATATTGATTCTCTTGGTAGGATCAATATGATTTTCAGAGTAACCTAGAGCTTTTATTAGATGTAAAGTGCATATATTGAGCCCTGCTCCGCCATCTATGAGTACTTTTTGAACTTTATTTCTGTGAATAAGAGCTTCTAAGTGTACGAGATCATTGTTCATAGGCCTGCCTATAGGTACATCTTGTTCAGTGAATGCTACCTTGGAAGCTACCAAGTTTCCAACTATGGATTGAAATGTATTCTCATCTGTATCTCTGGTAACAACAGATTATTGTAATGCTTTGTCTAGGACTACCTTATGAGCTGGTGAGATGCGAAGCAACTCAAACAATGAAATTTGGGCTAGAGTCCTCTTCAGTTGATCAACCATATTGTAATTGCTTGTCAGTGGAGGGGGGTTTGATGGTACCCCTTGCAATGTGACCTTGGATCTCCGTGTGATAACAACACAATCTTTGCTCCTTGGATTTACTGTAATTGTGGCCACTATGTTATCTCCTGCACTGATCGCATAATCATATACAACACTGGTATGATTTGCATTGTTATTTTGTGCATTTGAGCTAGAAGCTTTCCCTTTATCATGCTTAACAAAAGGGTCCTTGAATATGGGGTGGTCTGTATTAGCTGATCCTTTATCGACGTCTACTGTGATATCCCCTTGATCAATAAGGTCTTGTATCAAGTTCTTGAGTTTATAACAACTTTTTGTTTTGTGGCCTTTTGAACGGTGGTATTCACATGAATCATTGTCATTCCACCAAGCAGGCTTGAATGGACCAGGTTCATAAGGTTGAGCCTCTGGGAAAATTATGACATTATTTTTTATCAACTTCTTAAGAGCTAACTCAATTGGTTCCCCCAAACGTCTGAAATTTCTTTTTGGTGCATTGATCCTTGGGGGCTTGGATTGCTTGACTGGGTTGCATTGGCATTTGCATTGTTGTTTTGAGTTTGATTCCTATTGAAAGAATCAACTGGTTCTTGAAGTGATACCATAGGTTGAGCTCTATTAACAACACAGGCATCCACAACTCCATCATTTGTAGCATTCTTGTTCTCAGACCAAAACTTAGGCTTTTCATTGCTTGTATTCATGGCTGGTCCATTATCCTTGTAATGTTTTAGTATTCCTTGTTCTAACAGGCTCTTCTCACATTTTATGCCTTTTTCTATGATTCCTTTGAAAGTGCTTATACATTGCATTTGTAATGGATATTTGACTTGAGGAAAAAGGTTCTTAGTAAAAATGTCCACTTTCTCAACATCAGGAATGCGACTGAGACATCTACGGTATAGAGCTCTCCATGTTTGTAAGAATGTAATAAAAGCTTCACCTTCCTTTTGTCTAGTTGCACATAGATCCATTGGGGTAACTAGATTGTCTATGTTGAATGAAAAAATTGTGATGAATAGCTCAACCAACTCTCCCCACGAAGCAATCTTAGGTGGTAGATGTGAAAACCATTCCAATGCAGTCCATCCAAGACTTTTGGGGAATAGGTGCATCAAGTATGTGTCTTCATGGGCCACTTCTATACATGTTGTGAATAATTCTCTGACATGATCTCATGGATCATATTTGCCTCTATACTTGTCGAATCTTGGAGTCTCAAAATGTGGCGGAAAAGGTGGCATGTACAAAGTCCTTTCAAAAGGATAAGGACAGAGATCCTCCATAGTATAGCTCTTCTTGTCATTAACTATTTGCATGTTGGTAATCTACTTTTGGAGATTTCGTACTTGTTGAGTGAAGATCTCTATTTGGGTCAAGGGTGTGCTAACCCTATAAGCATTTCCCACAAAAGGAATACTATTTGAGTACCTTGGAGCTTGTTGAAATGTTGACTGACCATGTAATTGTGTGCCTTGGATTTCATTAGGCTATGTGAAATATGCAAATTGTGTTGTGACACTTGGCTGACTTGAGCTATTCATTCCTATGGACCCTTGGTTCACATTCTGACTATTGTATGTGGATCCATTGGCAACTGATATCGTAGGTTGAGGTGTACTTGCAGAACTAGTGTTTTGAGCCATGGTTGTCGTAGCTTGGGTTGAAGTATTCAAAATGCTTGACATTGTAACACTTGGTGTGGTTTGAGATGTGGCACTAGTGCTTGAAGATGTGACTGTTGATTGAGCTGAAGTGGTTGTAGCTTGAGTTTGTGCAACACTAGGTGCTTGAGTCACATTTTGGGTCAATGTTACCCATGGTGGAAAGATTGTGGCCATGTCAACACCTGGAGGAAACATGGACCTGTTTTGAACTAAAAGTGCGAGATATTGATCTCTATCATTATGGATAAGTGCATTCAAAACCTTAAGAAGCGTTGGATCTTGTTGGGCTGCTTCCAATTCCTCTTGTCTTAAATTATGTTGGATTTCATATATGGAAGGCATCTTGTTGTTGTTTGTTGGTAACATTACAGGTCTTCTACCTTGTGATTGTTGATTGGTAGATAAAACCATATTCCAAGTGGGATTGACCAAGGGGTCGTTGTTTGGATCCATCTTCACTTTTTGTGATCTTGTTAATGGCATCAATGTATTTCCAAAGTGATCTTGACTCTCTGTGACCCACTATGACCCTCTAAAATATAAATGGTAGATTAATATGAATGAAAAACTTATGCAAATGACTGACTATGTAAGTATGCAATCTATGAATGGTGACACTCTACTAAGGTTTCTGGCAAGGGATTGGACTATATGCCATAAGTTTTTTGACAAATTGTCGAAATTCTTCTTGTTCTCTCTATTCCTTGATTTCTTTTTCTAGTTTTGCATCAAGGTAGACAAATTTTTGGATTTCATTATCTATGATGGCTTTGACTTCCTCATATTGGGGAAGATCAATTCTTACTTCCAAAGCAATATTATCCAAACTATCAATTATTTCTAGTTGATCATTGTTTGGTCCAAGATTGGGTTGTTCGAATGGAAATTCACCGTCTCCTTTTAGACCCATGCAAAGGATATGCTCTTAAGACTTCTATTGAGTGATGAACAAAAATGCAAACTTATGCAAGTGTTTGACTTTGAAACTAAATGTAGAATCTAATGCACTATATTATGATATGCAAGACTAAGGTGAATCCTAAGATGGACTTTAGATGATTAAACATATGCAATCTTTGAAAAAGATTGAAGCTATTTCTAGGTGAAGTGAGGACTTATGCAAGGACTTTATGAGGACACTAAAGAGACCATGTATGGACTAAATGCCTAGGACCTAAGATCACTGAAAGTACAATTTTCTCCATTTCTTGAATGTTGCAATGTTTAATTTTTATTTTGATGTCGATGTTGATACTTGAAGTTTTCTTTGGGTTTGAGATTCTTGTTGATGTTTTTGACAAAACTTGGTTGATATTCCACTTTGTAATGTTTGATCATGTAGCAAAGGCACAACAAAAAAGCAATGGAAATCAACTTGACATGACCAAAAGAGAGCATTGTTTAAAGGATTTTTTCAAACCCTTGTGGATGTTGAGATCTTTTTCAAAACCTCATTTTGTTTTTGATAAAAAATTTGTCATTCGATAACACATCAAGCAAACTCTCCTAAGGTCAAAAGGTCACGAATATTACCACAACCCACATCTTGATACTTCGTCAACTCAAACGGCCTTGTCACACCCTTAGGTGCACCCATTATTTTTGCCTTTGTCTAGAAATTAAACCAAAGAGGATCGCCCCTCAATTGGCTCATTATCTTGGGAGATATATGGTGAGTGTCTTGGGGGTGGATTCTTCCCCACCCTTGCACTGTGATAGTATAAGTGTCTGGTTACTGACTCAGCTGAAAGCTTCTATTTCTAAGGCTCTTGGTAAATGTTTTGTTTGGCGCGACGAAAGATAAACTCCCTCAGGAGGCTTCCCAACCTTTAGAACAAAGGCTTTTAGCATCACAAGGATACTAGGGGAAGGCTATCAATGCACACTGCCATTGGACGAGATTTTCATCAGCGTCCACATTTGATCATAGTGGGTTGGTAAACTTGGCTATAAAGTCGTTCTCCACTTAGGTCGTTCCCCTCTCACCAGCCTTACGGGCTTCTTAGGAGGGAAAGCCTTCTAAAGGTTTTATCCCATTTGCATAAAATTGATTGAAAGTATGCAAGAGGTGGGTTTGGCTTTTTGGTCACCCAGTTAAGGGGAGAGCATATGCCTATCACCTCACAAATAAAAAAGACAAGGATACTTTTTAAACCTTCACTGCAAAATTGTCTAGGCTAGATGAATATGTTGCTTCAAGAAGACATGATATTCATTTTAACTAATATTACAATGATGAGGAAATAAAAAGAAGATTGTTTGTTTGTTCTTTTTAACAACACCAAATGAAAGTCTATCTAAGCTACCCCTGCAAAAAATCAAAAGGTTGTTAGCACATGGTGGGCTTTCCAGCCTAATTCTTCCTCTCGGTTACAAATTTGACCTCTTGGTTTGCAGAAACATAACATTACTGACATAAAACATAGAGAAAATAGGACAAACATTTTGACCTTTCCTAACAAAAGTGAATTAACTACAGAAAATCTTGCAAAAGTTTGATGGGTTAATCTTGCAAATACATTGTTGATAAAATTGAATTGAAAAAGTTTGATGGGTTAATCTTGCAAGTTTAATACTTGTGAACTTGAAATCTCTTTTCTGCTTTTATCCATTGTTGATATGCTCTTCTTTGTCTTTGTGTTCTTTCCTCTTTCTGGAACCTGAAATTTTGAAGGTTACTCTTCCTGCCATGGGGTTAGAGACATTTCATGCACAAAAAATCAAATTTTCCAGAATTGAAAAAGTTTGATGGGTTAATCTTGCAAATACATTTAAACCCAAAATGACAATAAAAATTGAATTCTGGGTTGACTGTCCAATTGCGCATTAGTTAAAGCAATCATGAATCAGAATGATAGCAATTTGCGCATTAATTGTGCGATTACAAATTTCTATGAAAGCAAGTGCGCATTCCTTTTTTTTTGTTATGTACGACCTTGCAAATCACAAAAATCAGAAAAGATAAATCAGTCGATGTAAAGTTCACATCGGGTTCACCATTGTTTTCATGCTCGAAATCATTAAAATTAAGTTAATTAGGGAATAGGGATGATCACAGATCCTAAACTAATCAAACTGATTTAAAACATAAGTCAATAAAATAGATGTAAGAAATAGAAGATCTAAGCTAATTAAACTCCCTATTCCACATTATTGCTTTTGTTGTTCTTCTCCAAATTGCATGTATGGCTCTCAGGTATTGCACTGGGATTTCCTTCATAAGATGAAAATTGTTTTGAAGAGTGTGATTTAGCTTGATTTGAGAAATTGATGTTGTTTATATATATTTTCATGAGAGAAGGGGAGGGATTTTGAACTCAAGTCCTGATTAGGAGTGAACCAATTTAGATTGATTAGTTAATAGAGTTGATTGATTTGTTAACTCAGATTGATCGAGTAGTCAACTAAATAGATTGAATAGTGGACTGAATAGATTAGCCAGTTGATTGGATAGATTGAGGAGATGACTGATTGGATTGGAGAGATAAGTTGATTGATTGACCAATCAAAAAAGGTGATTGAGAGTGAAAAGGGGTGATTGATGAGTTAACTGATTTGATCAATCAGTTATGATTTTCAACCTGTGTTGTAGGTTTTGAAGTTGAATTTGATTTTCTTTTTCAATTTGCATTTGGATTTGGGTTTTTGAATGCTAAAATGCACACATTAACTTAAATTTATTGAAATGCAGATTTGGTGAAATGTGAATTTGATGAAATTAATTGAAATCCATATTTGGGGAATTGGAGGAATAAATTAATTCATTAAATAGTTCAAATGAAATTATTTAATCATTAGAAATAGGATTAATTAAATAATAAAGATTATTTAATTAAACAAATAATCATAATTAATTAAATAAATAATATTTAATTAATATTTGAGATAGGGTTAACTGATTGATTAATTAAAGAATAGAAATTTGATAATTAGAAATGTTTAATGTGATGATTGAGTCAGTTTAGAAGAATAATTAGCTTTATTAAATAATTAAAGAATTGCTTAATTAATTAGGATGAATAATTAGTGTTTGATTAATGAGACATTTTTAGGTGTCTACATTTGCCCCTCTTTGACACAATGTTGAGATGATGTCATTTCAAGAAGCGAAAAAATTTCTGCCCGGGTGATGCTTATAGTGTAAATATGCCCCCTAGAAAAAAGTGGTCAAAAAATTATGAAATTGAGACCATTTTTTTGATATCATGCTAGTGAGAAATCGTGTGAAGTTTCGCATGATTTCGAATCCGTTTGACTGGTCTATGAGTGCGTTGAAGTTCCAGGGGGTCGCGACCTTCAGAGTGGTAAAAACCCTAATTTTGAGCTATAAATAGTGATTAGCCCTTCTAATTAGCTTATTTTCACTCATTTGATTTTGTAGAGCTCTTAGTGATTTTGGTGTTTTTGTGTGACTTTGGAGCGTGATGGCGGGTCATAGAGCGAGGTTGCATTTATTTGATCGAGTCAAGTCATATCAAATACCACCCAACATTAGACACATGGTCAGTTTTTCAAAAACTTTGCTTGTTTTTCCAAATTTTTCCACGATGATGTCAAAGCAAAAAAATTTAACTAATGCACAATTGTTTATCGATGTATGTGCAATTGCTTTTAATAATTTGAAATTAATTTTTTGGTTCACATTTGATTGTCTTAATGCGCAATTGCTTGTAATAATTTGCATATGGTGTAAATATTGCGCAACTGACTTTAATGATGCGCATTTGCAAATAAATGATTCACATTTGACTGTTCATGTTACACCTGATGTGCAATTGATGTTTTTGTGATTTTTCCAAAATGACTTAGTTGATTTTCTGTCATGCGAATATAGCATCTAATATTTTTATGTATTTCATCTTGTAGGCACATTACCCTGTTCTGGTTGGGAGATAGCCAAGGCCAGATGGTCTCGAGCGTCGTCATGAACTTCTTGATGATGAGACTGCTTTGATTAGACACTTGGGGTTGTATCACATATTGCACTTGCCAGAGGTTACGACCAATAGGGCCATGATCACTACTTTAGTCGAGCGGTGGCATTCCAAGACTTGTTCATTCCATTTACCTACTAGTGAGGCATCAGTCACACTGGAGGATGTGTGGTGCATTCTGGATATTCCTATTCATGGCGACTGAGTTACATTTGATCGTGATGATGGTGTTGTTGAACTATGTGATTTGTTTGAGTGCTCAGAGGAGGACTTACCTATACAAGGTCGATATGAGATCCCATGGGATGATCTAGATTATGATGACTTGATTGTCGTTCTATGCTCTATTGTTGCTAGCCTACTGATTTATGATAGATGGACACATGGTGTCCCTGCTGGATGGGGTAGATTCATTCAAGATATGATTATTGACAGACATGTTTTTTCTTGGGGTCCTTGCTTATTAGCCACTTTATATCACTAGATGCATGGCATTGTACACTTGGAGCGGAAATCTATTGGTTACAGCATCACTTTGCTCTAGGTATGGGCTTGGGAGCATATGGCTATCTTTCGGTCGATGATTCATGTTGATCTTGCTGATGAGCAGCCATATGCATACATATATACATTTGGTATCATACATAGGGGTTTTGGGAACACCCTATACTGGAGACATCAGATAGATATCTTACAGTACTCTTCTTGGAGACTGTATCTTGATTGTCACGGTTGGGACAATGATGCTCAACATTTACCTTATTGCCGATAGTAACGATATCTCATTGGTTGATATGTTGGCAGGCACGAGGTTATCAATATCCATCTTCCTGGTCGGGTACTCTGTCAATTTGGGGAGGTACAGGTTGTGCTAGATGTGATAGCTTACCTCGCTTGAATTACTCGAGAGATTGGGGATTCGGGGGCTTGTGTACAGCCTCATGTTGCTATAACCGAGTTTGATTCTCTTCGCCCTTTGCAGTGGGGTTTCTTAGCTAGGGTTGCAAATCCAGGTGCAACTCTTTAGTATGATGCTTGGTGGGTTCAGCACATGTCAGTGCCATTGATGGATCCCACAGTTCCTATTGTTGCACAACATATTTGACATGGTAGACCTTGGGGAGGGAGAGGGAGAGGGAAAGGTAGAGGGAGAGGTGGCAAAGGGCGGGATGGTGGAGGATGAGATGGAGGTCAGCTTGGATTTATTGTAGCAGCAACAACAATGGAGGTAGAACAGGAGGATAGTGAGGAGGATGTAGACATCGGTGGAGACATCGAGTCTATGAGAAGCTCTGACCGGGATGATAGTGAGAGCGATGATTCTCTATCAAAATCATCTGGCAATGGAGGTAGTGATGGTGGGGATGGCGGTGGGCAGGACATTGAGATGCTCCAGGTTGGAGATGTGCCAGCTGCAGAGGGAGGTGGAGAAGAGGAGGGTAAGGATGAGCAGATTTTGAGAGCCCAAATTAGGATCTTGGAGGATTTAGTTACCACTTTGAGATAACCGTGGATGGATGATAGGGAGCACTTCTGATGATCATATAGTGTTGTGGTTGTTGAGAGGGATCATATTGTAGGATAGATGGATAGGGCTATTGCTGATAGAGATCAACTTCAGAGAGAGCGAGATGATGTTGTGTGAAGGGCAAAGGTGACCATGGATGCTTATGATTAGTTGTTTGGTCCAGGGACTGATGCATGGACACAGTCGAACATATTTTTAACTACTTCTCAGGAGGCTATATACTATAGACAAGCATATAAGAGAGTCATTCTCGAGGGTCGAAGGGAGCCTAGCTATCGATCTTATAGATCTTGGAGTGGACCTAGCAGAGACACAAGTTGATGAATGAGAAGCAGAGGCGTGATGGGTCCTCCTAGGGTATCATCGAGACATCCTAGAGCAGGATCCAGTAGGCAGGATCCTCCTGGAGATAGAGGCAGTGTCGATTGATACACTCTGTGTTGTACTTGATTTGATGTATTCTGACACTTTTTTGAGATATATATGATATGTATTTTGGTGGCATCTTACTTGCATTATTTCTATGATGTGTCTATATGTGTTTTATGTATGTGTTGCATTCTATGATTCTATGTGCATTTTATTTTATGTAATATGATGATGTGATGATATGAATGTGCAACAAATGCTTTTGACACAGATTAATATGATAATGAAACTGAAATGAATTTTATATGATATGATATTAATCTAATGCAATGAAATCTAGGTGAAGATGTATTTAAGCTAGTGATAATGTAAGTGAATCTAAGTAACACGTAATTAAGTGATAATGCAAATTAACCAATAGCAAATTTATTACGCACTTAAAGTGATATGCAACCTATATAAATGCTTTTGTTATGCTAGAATACATTGTGGATTGTGTCTCTTGAATTAGAAGAAGTGTTAGTAAGAAATATAGATTTGGAAAAGATGATGAAGAGATATGTTAAAAATGAATAATCTACCGTGTCATCTTGATATCAAGAACTAATATGATATGATATGAATGGTAGTGATGAGTACTCTTATTTTCCTTTACTCATAGTGCAATTCATTATCATCATTGAGCCTTATTTATGTAACAATGAATCTTAGTACACTAAGGTATAAGGAACCTAGATGCATAGATATCTCATTGCAAGAAACAAACACGTAGAAGACAAGGAATGAACCCTCCATTCTGGGAATTACACTAGGGGTCGAGGTATGTATGACATTCACAAGTTGAATGCTCCTATCACAGACACCCACCATAGCAATTGCCCCAGAACTTCATTGGTTCACACTACAAACAACAAACAAAGAAAAGGATCATGATCATCATAGCTCCTCTAGTCACTTTTGGACATCCTTGAGTAGCATAGAAACATGATCTTAGCCAATTGATAAAAGATAAAAACCAAATTAGACAAAACTTGGCAGTTTGATTGATTGTGCCTTTGCTTTGATTTGTTTTGTGTGATGGTTGATAATGTCTGGTTTTAGAAAGTTTCGAACCCCGTTTAAGACTGATTTGTTTGATTTCGAGTATCCTCTTTTGTTTAAGACAAGATAATGATCACGTTGATATGGATATTGATGATTGATAAGACTTGATCAATTTGGTTGCAAATGTTTGATAAGATAGTTATATCTTTTGTTTAACTTCACACGAAGTGTTTGATGGATATTTGTTTCTCAAGAGACATTTTATTGCAAGTTTTGATTGTTTTCAATTTTTAGTTCTTTTTTAAGAGATTTTTCAATGTTTTTGGTATTTTTTCAAGATCCTTTTATGATTTTTAGGATTTTTTCATCACTTTATCTGATTTTTAGGATTTTTTCAAGACTTTATATGATTTTTAGGATTTTTTCAGGACTTTATATGATTTTTAGGATTTTTTCAGGATTTTATCTAATTTTTAGGATTTTTTCAACTATGCCCTCAGTATGCAGACCTATTATGACATGATGATCTAGGAGATGCATATGAAGACAATGAATTTTTGATATGAGTTATGCTTTAATGCAAGATGCATGATGAAGATGTAATTCTTATTTGAACAAGGATGATCGTGTGTGTTTTTTGTTCTGAAATACATAAATTGGATTAAAGGTGCGAAATGTTTTAGAGATAGGAGTTCAGTCTATTCTCAGAAGACCTTTATACCATCCAACCTAACACACTATGTAACCAAAATTTATGAATGCAGGCGAGAAAAATTTCTCCATCAACTATTGAAACTTTGATCTTCTTTTGCCCACCTGTGTGCATCTGAGTTTATTCCCACCCTTATAACCATTACAGACCCTTGGAATCCTATGTATCTAGCTACGTGAGTTATTCTAACTTCAAAAGCAATCTAGATAGAGCCTCACTGCCAGCAAGCTTTTAGGGCTCCGACAAGGTTATGCACCGTAATCTCTCAAATATTGCTTCAATTCCAGCACGTGTCCATATCCCTGATGAAGTTATTCGCATGTTCCCTTAGTCAAGCTTCATTGCACATTTTTGCATGATATTTCAATTATATATCTTTGGTCATTTTTTCCTTAAGATGGATATTGGCATAGAACTTTTTCTTTTTTGTTTTTTTTTGTTTTTTGCATTGACTTGTAAGTAATGGAACCTACTTTGGTATGACAATTACGGTGACACTAAATCAAAATATTAGATTTTTCACTAGCCACATAGCCAACTAGGTATCTATAATGACTTAGAGTGTGTGATTAATGTGTGAGATATAGCAATTGATAGATTTTGGGTAACAAGGCTCAATAGTGAAACCTCTACTCAACCATGGATAAAGCTTTATCATAAGGTGACGGTGAAGATGAATGACCTAAGACTTCCTAAAGACTTCATGAACAAGTATCTAGGAAACGAGATTACCTTCTCTCATTTCAATGCAAATAGGTGAATGATTTAGACAATCCTTTTGTATTTTGATGCAACTATATGCGTAAGAAAATATTATATGCTATGAAGATTACAAATGTGATGCATTTAGTAAATAAACTATATGAGATGTAATGTGTTAAGGAAAACAATATGCAAATGCAGAAAGTAAATGATAAAGTAACCCAACCCTTAGATGTAATATCTTTTTAGGTGCATGTTGTTCATGGGATCTGGGAGTGGATCTCCCTCCATTGTTGTTAAATGATAAGCGTCATTTTCAAATACTCTTGTTATGATAAAAGGACCTAACCAATTAGGTTCAAACTTTCTTGTTTTTTTGCGTTCTGCAAGATTCCTTTGATTCTCCTTAGGGACGATATCCCCTAATTTGAATAAACGTGGTCTTACTCTCTTGTTATAGCTTTGTCTCATATGGTTTTGATAGATTTGCAAATGATTCAGAGCGCTTTGTCATTTTTCATCCAATAATTCAAGTTCTTGTAAAGGGGCAACTTTGTAGTCTTCCTCTGTTATGATGTATTTCAGAGAGACTCTTAGTGATGGTAATTCTACCTGGATAGATAAAATGGCTTCTGAACCATATACTAAAGAGTAATGTGTAGCACTAGTAGTTGTGTGGACACCAGTTCGATAAGCTCAGAGAGCTGGATTCAGTTGAAGATGCCAGTCTCGTCCAACTTCGTTGACAACTTTCTTTAAAATTTTCAATATGGTTTTATTTGGTGCCTCAGCTTGAATGTTTCTTTGGGGGTAATAAGGAGTTGCAAAACATTGTTGAATATGGAATTGATCACAAAGTTCATTCACTTCTTGATTTTTAAAGGGTCACCCATTGTCAGTGACAATGCACATGGGGACTCCATATCTGCAAATGATATAATTCAAGATGAACTTAGCTATTTGTTTTCCTATTTGTAGGTCATAGGGATTGCCTCGACCCATTTAGTAAAGTACTCAGTAGTTGTGAGTATGAACTTGTGTCCCTTAGAGGAGGTAGGGTTTATCTTCCCAACAAGATCTAGTCTCCATTATGAGAACAGCCATGGTGAAGTAATCGATTAAAGATCTTGAGAAGGTGCATGGATCAAGTCTCCATGTATTTGGCATTGTCTACATCTTTGGACATACTTGCAGGCATCATTTTCCATTGTTGGCCAATAATACCCGGTTCTCAACAATGTTTTTTCTAGTGTCAGACCAGAAGAGTGTGCTCCACATATCCTATCATTAACTTCTTTTAGGGCATTTTGTGCCTCCTCCACATTGAGACATCGGAATAAAGTATCATCTAAACCTTTTCTGTATAGAGTATCAGCAATGAATGTGTGTTTTGCGGCTTGCAGGATAAGTGTTTTTCTTTGGTTACGTGAGAGATCAGGAGGCATATATTGATTATGAAGGTATGCATGTACATCTCTATACCAAGGAGATTCATGTCCCACTATCATGGAAACATATTCATCATATGGTATTTCATATGCTAATACCATAAGTTGTTCAACTTTGAACTCAAAGTGAGTTCCATTGTTAGGCATGTCCAAGAGAGAGCCTACTGTTGCCATAGTGCCAACTGCTTTGTTTTGTGCTCTTGGGATTTGCTCAAATGTTATATTGGTGAATTGTTGCTTGTATTCTTCTACCAACTGTTAATAAGGTGTCATGTTGTCATCTTTTGTATTGTAATCATCATTGACTTGATTGATGATAAGCTATGAAACTCCATAGACTTGTAACTCCATTATTTTCTACTATATGGCAGTACAAAGTCCTATTACAAGGGCTTAATATTCAGCTATGTTATTGGTACAAGAGAAGATGATTCTGAATGATTTAGGAATGGAATCTCCTCGAGGAGTTATGAAGAGAATCCATGCTCCTACTCCATGATTTGTATAGGATCTGTCAAAATACAATTTCCAGTTTGTAGGTGTTGAAAGTGTGAATACTAATTCATCTGGAAAATCTACCACCACTTGATGACTGTCTTGTAGGGGTGCCTCTGCAAGTTCATCTACTATGATCTATCCCTTGATGGCTTTTATGTCGACATACTCTATATCAAATTCACTTAGTATCATGACCCACTTGGCAAGTCTTCTGATTAATGCTACTCTATTCAACAAGTAATTGAGTGGATCGAAGTGTACGATGAGGTGGACCTTATGACTCAACATATAGTGTCTTAGCTTATGGGATGCAAATATCACTACAAGACATGCTCGTTATATTGGTGTGTAGTTGAGTTCATAACCTATGAGTGTTCTACTAATGTAGTTGATAGGTCTCCCTTTTCCTTGCTTATCATGGTGTGATAGAAGAGCACCTAAAGAGGAATTTTTTGTCGATATGTACAAGAGTAATGGTTTCCCATGTGTTGGTGGTACCAAAACTGGTGTGGACTTAGTGTTTGAAATGCCTCCTCGTATTGTTCTATCCATGTGAATATGACACCTTTCATCAAAAGATATTGAAAATGTTGGCACTTGTCTGCCAATTGTGCAATGAAGCATCTTATGGATTGTAGTCTCCCTTGTAGACTTCTTAATTGCTTGAATATAGTGGGTGACGACATGTCTAGTATAGCTTTGACATTTTTTGGATCTATTTCTATGTCATGGTTTGATACAATGAATCCCAAGAGTTTACCAGATGTTACCACGAAAACACACTTTTTAGGATTTAGGCAAACATTTTATTTCTCAAGTCTGTCAAATATTTTAGTTAAGACATCCAGATGATCATCTCTTGTTGTGGATTTAGCCAGTAAATCATCTACATAGTCTTCCATGAATTTGTGTATCATGTCATGAAATAAAGTGGTCATTTCCCTCTGATAAGTAGCAATGACATTTTTAAGGCCGAATGGCATCACATTCCAGTAATAGGTTCCCCATGGACAAGTGAAATCTATTTTATGTTGGTCTTCTAGTGCAATCTTGATCTGATTATAACCAAAAAAACCATCCATGAGTGATAGCATTTCAATGACAGATGTCAAGTCCACTATCATGTCTATGTTAGGGAATGAAAAATCATCCTTTGGGCAGGCCTTGCTGAGATCCTTGAATTTGGTTCAAATTCTGATACCTCCAACATGCTTGGTTACTAGGACTAGATTAGAGATCCATTCTACGTAGTCTATGGATTTGATGAAACCCACATTCAACAATTTCTTCAATTCAATCTTGACTAACAGAGATGTGTGGGGATGCATTTTCCTGAGTTTCTACTTGTATGGTTTTACTCCTGGGAGTAATGGAAGATGATGTAAGACTAACTCGAGATCTAACCTTGGCATATTAGAATAAGACCATGCAAAGTTGATTGGCCTTTGTGTGAAAATTTGAATGAATTTTTCTTTTTCCATTGGATTCAGAAATTTTGTGAGGTGTACCTTGTGTACTGTCTCAACATCTCCAATAATGATTTCTTTAGTTTCTTCAACTAGTAATGTTGATTGTTCTTTGTCTATAGGAAGGTTGTCCAATCTGTTGTGAACCATATGTTCTGCTTCATTTTCATCAACTGGATTAGAAGAGGCATTTTCTTCTCCAAAATATGTAGTTCTATCAAGATCTATGGCAAAGATAGTTTTATGATCATCATAAGGGAGTGCATCCCTTGCACCCAAGAATTCAGCTATAGCTTCATCATTTTGAAACCAATCTAATTATGGTTGTCCTTCTTTCCCCCAGTCTATTAAATGAGGATACATGAGACAAAGGTCTCTTTCTTCAATAGGAGAAGATGATGTCGAGATCATGTGGATCTTGTTGTCGAAAACATACTTAACTGATGGTGGGAAGATTGGTATGTCTTTATATTCAATGACGTCAGCCTCAAATGGTTGGTTGTCATAAGCTCTAAATGTTGAAAATGTGCTACAATTGTGTCTAGATAGAAAATCATAATCATGTGAATCAGTTATATTCTCCATATATGTTTCTCTATCTGATTCATATTTATCAATTTCTTCAATTGGGAAAAAAGGATTGTCAGTTGTATCAATGATGAATGGGAGAGTATCTTGATTGGCAAGCTCTTCTACTCTGATAGAAGCTTCATTGAGTGCTTGAATAAGAGACATGGGTAATATTGAATTACCATCTCTTGTTGGTGCTATCCTTGTTTCTGTTGATGCACTACTTGGTGATTATGGTGTGGAAGTATCAGATGCTGGTGTAATTCCTATCTCCATCACTGTATTGACATGGGATGCTAGTTGAAAGACTGTTTGTAATGCATTGTTTTGTCTTGGTGATTCAAAGTGATGATCTTCACTTGTTATTATTGGGGTAGCTGGTCTAGTTATTCTTCTTTTCCTTATCAAGCAAGTGTATCTTGATCCCCAATTCTTTGGATTTTTGGAAGGTAATATAGGCTCTATGATGCCTTGTGCATGTGCCCCCAAGCCTATGGTTCCATCATAACCATGTCGTCATTACATCTTGAAACCATTACCATATTATTCTAAGGGGAGTTTGATGTTTGGATTGTCATTTTCTTCTTTATACAGTCATCCATTGACATCTTCATCTAGATATTCTTCATTAAGCTCTCCCCATCTGATAAAAGAACAAAAATAAAAAAATAGACAATTTCCTTCCCTTTATCTTTTTTTGTTAGATTTGGTAATGTTCTCCTAAAGGAACAGGGAGATAGTTTCCCTACTGACAAGGTTCCAGAACATGAGTACTTGCCACATCCTTCATCTTTGATTTGAAGATGAGGTGTTGTAGGTGTGTGGGATGATGATGTTGATGTTTCTTCAATCTTTAGGGGTTCCATTTGCATGTAGAGAAGAGCTACCTGATTGATGGGTAATTGATTATATGTGCTTGCTCTTAGGTAGTTGCAGTGTTGAAAAGGGTTTGGATCGCCATGTATGGTGATCTTAATTCCATTGTAAGGGAACTTGACACTTTGGTGAAAAGTTGATGGCAGGGCTTGCATGGCATGTATCCATGGGCGTCCTAGTAGCATGTTGTACCCCAATTATTTGTCTAAGACTTCGAAAGTGATATCTGAGGTAACTGGTCCTACTTGCACTAGCAAGGTTACTACACCCTTGGAGGGGCGTTCCTTGTCATCGTAAGCTTTGATATTTATTCTCTTGGTAGGATCAATATGATGTCCAGACTAACCTAGAGCTTTGATTAGATGTAAGGTGCATATATTGAGCCTGACTCTGCCATCTATGAGTACTCTTTAAACTTTCTTTCTATGAATAAGAGCTTTGAGGTGTAGGGGATCATTATGCATAGGCTTGTTTGTAGGTACATCCCAATCATTGAATGCTACCTTGGAAGATACCAAGTTTCCAATGATAGATTAAAATGTATTCACATCTATATCATTGGAACAACATATTCTTGTAATGCTTTGTCTAGGGCTGCCTTATGAGCTGGTGAGATGTGAAGCAACTCAAACAATGAAATTTGGGCTCGAGTCCATTTCAATTGATCAACCATATTGTAATTACTTGTTGGTGGAGGGGGGGTTGATGGTACCCCTTGCAATGTGACCTTGGATCTTTGTGTGATAACAACACAATCTCTGCTCTTTGGATTTACTGTAATTTTGGCCACTATGTTATCTCCTGCACTGATTACAGTGATTGCATAATCATATGCAACACTGGTATAATTTGCATTGTTATTTTGTTCATTTGAACTAAAGCTTTCTCTTTATCATGCTTGACAAAAGGGTCCTTGAATATGGTGTGGTCTTTATTAGCTAATCATTTATTGGCATCTACTATGATATCCCCTTGATCAATAAGGTCTTGTATCAGGTTCTTGAGTTTATAACAACTTGTTGTTTTGTGGCCTTTTGAACGGTGGTATTCACATAAATCATTGTCATTCCACCAAGCAGGCTTGAATGGACCAGGTTCATAAGGTCGAGCGTCTGGAAAAATTATGGCATTATTTTGTATCAACTTCTTGAGAGCTGACCAAATTGGTTCCCCCAAAGGTGTGAAATTTATTTTTGGTGCATTGATCCTTGGGGGATTGGATTGCTTGATTGGGTTGCATTGGCATTTGCATTGTTGTTTTGAATTTGATTCCTATTGAAAGAATCAACCAGTCCTTGAAGTGATACCACAGGTTGAGCTCGTTATCCAGGGAGAAATATGGTGAGTGTCTTGGGGGCGGATTCTTCCCCACCCTTGCACTGTGATAGTATAAGTGTCTGGTTACTGACTTGGCTGAAACCTTCTATTTCTAAGGCTCTTAGTAAAGGATCTCTTTGGTGCGATGAAAGTTAAACTCCATTGGGAGGCTTCCCAACCTTTTGAACAAAGGCTTTTCGCATCACAAGGATACTAGGGGAAGGCTATCAATGCACACTGCAATTGGATGAGATTTTCATCAGCGTCCACATTTGATTATAGTGGGTTGGTAAACTTGGCTATAAATGTGTTCCCCACTTAGGTCGTTCCCCTCTCACCAGTCTTATGGGCTTCTTAGGAGGGTAGGCCTTCTAAAGGTTTTATCTTATTTGCATGAAATTGATTGAAAGCATGCAAGAGGTGCGTCTGGATATTTGGTCACCCAGTTAAGGGGACATCATATGCCTATCATCTCACAAACACAAAAGACAAGGATTCTTTTTAAACCTTCACTGCAAAATTGTCTAGGCTAGATAGAGATGTTGCTCCAAGAAGACATGATGTTCATTTTGACTGATATTGCAATGACGAGGAAATAAAAAACAGATTGTTTGTTTGTTTTGTTTAACAACACCAAATGAAAGTCTGTCTAAGCTACCCATGAAAAAATATCAAAAGGTTGTTAGCACATGGTGGACTTTGCAGCCTAATTCTTCTTCTCGGTTACAAATACGACCTCTCTGTTTGCAGAAATAGAACTAATATGCTGACAAATGCGAATTAATGACTAGGCAATTGCGAGTTAGTGTTAGAGCAAATGCGAATTACTGACAGAGCAATTGCGCATTACTTAAATTGACAGTTTTGGAAATTAATTTTAAAAAGAGGAAAAAGATAAAAGAAATAAGTTAGTCAATTCTGATATGGACCGAATCCATTATTAGGTTTCCCATGATCTCAATGTCGTCAAATATGTTGAATTTGTCCAAGTACTTGTGCACAATGTGATAATATCGAGACAAGGCAATTGTTTCTTCGAGATCTTGAAATCTCTTTTCTACTTTTATTCGTTGTTGATGTGCTCTTCTTCGTGTCCTATGTTCTTTCCTCTTTCTGGAACCTGAAATTTTGAAGGTTACTCTTCCTGCCATGAGGTTAGAGACATTTCATGCACAAAAAATCAAATTTTCCAGAATTGAAAAAGTTTGATGGGTTAATCTTGCAAATACATTTAAAGCCAAAACAACAAGAAACATTGAAATTTTGGGTTGACTATGGAATTGTGCATTAGTTAAAGCAATTGTGAATTAGAATGATAGAAATGGCACATCATAATGATAGAAATTGCACATTAATATGTGCAATTGCGCATTTCTGTGAAAGCAAGTGCACATTCCATTTTTTTGTTATCTACGGCCCTGCAAATCAAAAAAATTAGAAAAGATAAATAAGTCACTGTAAAGTTCATGTCGGGTTTGTTGGCATTATGTGAACCGGTATGAGGACATAATGACATTGTATGTTGTCATTGATGTCAATATGTTGAAGAGGTGTGAACCGACATATGTGAGAACCGGTATAACACTATGAACCGACATTTGTGCCAAAGTGAAGCGGTGTGCTTGTTCATGATGAACCGACATATAGTTATGGGAACCGGCATATGGAAGTATTGTATGACTACCGGTTGGTAGTCTCAACTTTAGGGTTTCCGGTTGATGTGCTTCAAGCCTGTGTGGCTCAACTGATGATATTGTGTGATGAGTTAACATTGTAAAGAAGAACAGATCATGTTGCCATGTAAGCCTGTGTGCGTGAAGGATCTTGCATGAGGGAGATTGTTCCTATCTACCTCGAGAATGTGCGAAGTCTATAAAATGGTGATAACATGTGATGGGTTATTAGCCGTCGTAAAATTGGTGGAAATGGATGATGGAGAATGTCTTGAGTTTGGATCAAGATCTACTGCATTTAATGCAATGTGCTCAACTGTCAGGATTGAACCGTTTGAATTCCTTAACCTAACATGTTTAGGGTTTAGGGTTTATGCTATCAACCTATCTATTTTCCTATAAGGTCAATGTTGTGTCTCTTTCTGAGGTTGTTGGCAAAAGTTGTGTGTGTGTATCCAAGAGAAGGGATATGTGATTCTTTCCAGACCAAAAGGAGAGAAGTGATACCTGCAGAGTGTAAGTGCAGAAGGTGAAGAGGAGCTTAAGCGGATCTGCATTAGCATTGAGTGTTGTTACCAGATCGTTGTAATACCTATTGATCTCTAACCACCCCAACAGCTGGAAAATCCCTTAATAGGGTAGCCTTAACCGACTTGCTGAAAATCCTTTAATAGGATAATTAAAAGCTACTGAGTTCGGAATCCTTTAGCTATTGAGTTCTTGAAATCCTCTAACAAGGTAACCTTTAACAGGGTTTAACCCTTAACCGGGTATTGTAGCCATCCCTTAACCAGGTGATCCCTAATAGGATCGGTTCCTAGTAGAACCTATTGTAACGTCTCTAACCGGACAAAGCTTCTAACAGAGCGGACTTCTAAAGAGTTCAAAAATAGCTTGTGGGTATTCATCCCCACCGTGGTTTTTCCCAGTTGGGTTTCCTCGTGAAAAATATGTGTGTCATGTGTGATGCTTTTATCTTGTGATGCTTTGCTATTGTCTGTCAAGCATATGATGGTTTTGTGTTTTATGCCTGTCAATAAAACATGTTGAACTAGCTATTATTGTGGTCTGATGATAGATTACCTGTTTATGCATAAGGGTGAAATGGTAGTGTAGTCTCAAGTTGAGTGAAAAGCTAAGTGAGTAACCGGTTAATGCTTGACTTAGACATTCTTAGCTTTACCGGTTGCACTCTGTTTCAAAATGGTATCACTGTCTGCCAGTCATTTGAAGTGTTTGCTGTCAAACCGTTTTTGGACTGTGTTTTTGCCTGTACTGATTCACCCCCCCCCCCTCTCAGTACCAGTTTGGTACTATTAGCTCATCATTGAGTTATCAATTGGTATCAGAGCGTCCTCGAGGTCCTCTGTGTTATAAGCTTAACCGCTTGAGGTAAAGATCCCAGTCAAATGATGAAGAGGGAAGGTCCAAAGTTTAATAGGGAAAATTTCAGTATATGGAAAGACAGGATGAAGATATACATCAGAAGCATGGGTGCTCAACACTGGAGCTATGTTGAGAATGTCTATGTTACCCCTATCGGTACTCTCACTGATGACCAAAAGAGAGAGATATAGGAAAATGGGCAAGTCATGGAAGCCCTAATTAGTAGTTTATCTGACATTGAGTTTATTGATGTTCAGGACAAGGTAAATCCCAAAGAGGTATGGGATACTCTTGAAAATATCTATGGCGGTGATGAGCATGTAAAACAGGCTAAGGAAGAAAGCCTGAGAGGGAAGTTTGAAGATATGCGGATGGTTGAAGGTGAGACCATTCAACAGTATGGAATAAGAATCAAAAACGTTGTTGGAGATATCAAGAGTGCAGGTGGTAAAATAGAAGACTCCACTATGGTAAGCAAAGTCCTGAGATCCCTATTGCTGGTCTATGCAATAAGGGTTGCTGCTATTCATGAGCTGAGATCAATAGACAAGACTAAGGTATCCTTGGACTCCATCATAGCAAAGTTGACAACCTATGAGCTAAATAGTTTTGATGAAACTGTTCAAAAGACTGAATCAACTTTTAAAGCTTCTTTAATACCATCCAGAAAAGGAAAAGAAGCTAGCACTAGTGGTGAACCAAGACATAGTAGAGAAATGGATGATGAGGAAATTTTGATGGCATTTGAAGCTCTCCTTGCCAGGAAAATTCCTAAAGGAACCGGCAAATACAAAGGTAAGCTACCTTTGAAATGTTTTTCTTGAAACTGGATAGGACATATTGTTGTAAATTGTCCTAATGGTGACAACAAGGACAAACCGGAAAGGATCAAGAAATTCAAAGGAGGAAACTAGAGAAACTGTTTTGTGGCAGTTGATGAAGGTGTCACAAATGAAGAATCAGAGGATGAAGAAAATGAAGATATTGTGTTTATTGTTGTCAAGGAAGATGTGTCAAACAAGAAGGCTCTTGTCTCCTGGTTTGATAATTCCAATGAGTGGATCATTGACAATGGTTGTTCTCACCATATGACTGGTGACTGGAGCAAGTTTCTATCCTTGGAGGAGTATGATGGTGGTGTGGTTCGCTTTGGCAATGATGCACCATGCATGGTCAAAGGTAGAGGGTCCATCTCTCTGAATGGAAAGAGTAGTGCTGATAATGTGTATTGGGTTGATGGTCTTAGACACAACCTTCTGAGTGTTGCCCAACTGAATGACAGTGGCCTCACTCTGGAATTCAAGAATGGAGTTTGCAGAATCAAAGGATAGAATGGTGAATTGGTGGCCACCGGCATGTAGACCAAAGGTAACCTATTTCATTTGAATGCAAATATAAGTACATGTCTTATGCCTAAATTTGATGATAATTGGATATGGCATAGGAGACTCTGCCATGTAAACTTTGATAACATTGTAAAGGCCAGTAATATCAAGGCAGTTAGAGGGTTGCCGGTGCTAAGCAAACCGGATAATACCTTGTGTAGAGAGTGTCAATTGGGGAAAATGTCTTCCTCAACCTTTAAAGGTAAATCTTTCACTGCTGACAACTTGCTTGATCTTGTGCATACTGATTTGTGTGGTCCTATGAAAACTAGGAGTGTGCAGGGTGATAGGTACTTCATGGTTCTCACTGATGACTGCTCAAGAATGATGTGGGTCACATTCTTGAAAGACAAGTCTGAAGCCTTTGTAAAGTTTAAAGCTTTCAAAGCATTAGTGGAGAAGGAAAGCGGTAAAAGGATCAAGTGCCTGAGAACTGATCAAGGAGGGGAAATCACTTCCGGTGAATTCAACAAGTACTGTGAAGAACATGGCATCAAGAGGCAATTGTCTGCCCCTCAAACTCCACAGCAGAATGGCCTAGCAGAGAGGAATAACCGGACTGTGGTTGAAGCAGCCAAAAAAATGTTGATTCAAGGAAAGGCAGCTTACACCTTTTGGAGAGAAGTGGTGAGCACTGCAGTCTACACAATGAACCGGGTACTCATCAAGAAAGGTAAGGATAAAACTCCTTATGAGTATTGGACTGGTAAGACACTTGTGGTTAGCTACTTTAGAGTCTTTGGTAGCAAATATTACATCAAGAGGAGCGAACACCACAGCAAATTTGATGTGAAATGAGATGAGGGAATATTCCTAAGATATTCCACCAAGAGAAAAGCTCTCAAGTGCTTCAATAATAGGACTCAGAGAATTATGGAAAGCATCAATGTAAGAGTTGATGAAACCTCTAAGAAAATTGAGGAAACCGACAGTGAGCAAGTAGTAAATGAACCGGTTGCAACCTTCTGGGAACTGGTTGTCAGTCAACCGAGTACCAGTAACAGTGTTCCTACACCGATAGATGTAGATGCTGATACTGATGGAGATGAGGATGAAGAAGAAAAGTAAGAGGAATCTATCAAGACCATTCCTCGGTATGTCAAGCTGAATCATGATCCTAAGCAGATCATAGGAGATAAGGATGCAGGAATCCTTACAAGAAGAAAAGTCAGAGAAAACTCATGTATGATCTCTAAATTTGAGCCTAAATCATTCAAAGAGGCACATAAGGATGAAGACTGGATCAAGGCAATGGAAGAGGAACTTGACTAGATAGAGAAAAAAGGTACATGGTCCTTGGTACCCAGACCGGAGCACAAAAATGTCATTGGTACCAAATGGGTCTTCTGAAATAAGCTGAATGAGGATGGCACAGTGATTAGGAACAAAGCCAGACTGGTGTGCAAAGGATATGCCCAAGAAGAAGGAGAAGACTATGGAGAAACCTTTGCTCCTGTAGCCAGATTGGAAGGAGTTTGTATGCTTCTTGCATATGTAGCTTTTAAAGGCTTCAAAGTATATCAAATGGATGTAAAATTTTCATTCTTAAATAGTGTACTTGAAGAGGAGGTGTATATAGAGAAACCAGATGGGTTTGCCCTATCTAAAGACAGTGACATGGTATGTAGGCTACATAAAGCCTTATATGGGCTAAAGCAGGCACCTAGAGCATGGTATGAACGCCTACATTCCCATCTTGTGAAGATTGGATTTGAGAGAACAAGTGAAGATAGCAATATCTACTTGAAGTCTGAAGGAGATCAGATCCTGGTTTGTGAGGTATTTGTTGATGACATTATCTTTGGTGGAGATGACAAGATGAGTCATGAATTTGCAGATGAGATGAAGAAAGAGTTTGAGATGTCATTCATAGGGGAGATTAAGTTCTTCATTGGACTGCAGATCTAGCAGATGAAGGATGGAATCTTTATCACTCAGTCCAAGTATGTCAAAGAGGTGTTGAAGACCTTTGGCATGGAAAATAGCAAATTGATTGGTACACCGATGGTGACCGGTTTTAAACTATCCAAAGAGGATGACTATGCATTGGTTGATGAGAAGGAATACCGATCAATGATTGGTAAGTTGCATTATGTAGTGCATAGCAGACCGGATATTGCACATGCAGTTGGCATTACTGCAAGATTCCAGAAAAGTCCAAGAGAATCCCACCTAGTTGCAGTCAAGCAGATTCTTAGGTATTTGAAAGGAACTATTGACTATGGGTTATGGTATCCATACAATAATGATTTTAACCCAAAAGTGTTCATAGATGTTGATTGCGCTGGTAATGTAGATTACCGGAAGAGCACAACCGGTGGTGCATTCTTCCTTGGTGGTAGACTGGTCTCATGGATGAGTAAAAAGCAGAGTTGTATCTCTTAGTCTACAGCAGAAGTGGAGTATGTTGCAGCTTTCATGAACTGCACTTAAACAATTTGGACGAAGCATGTATTGAATGGCTTCAAAGTTCCTGTATCTGAACCGGTAAGTATATTTTGTGACAATACTAGTGCAATTAATATCTCCAAAAATCCGGTTTTACATTCTAGAACCAAGCACTTTGAGCTTAAGTATCATTTCTTGAGGGAAAAGGTTCAGAACAAAGAGATTGCACTGGAGCATGTTTCCAGTAAGGAGCAGTTAGCAGACATATTCACCAAGCCTCTCCCAAAGACTACATTTACATACTTAAGAGGTGAATTAGGGGTACTGCCCCTTCAGGAGGTGAACTAAAAGCATATGCTCCACATCAGTCAGGTATTGCACAGTCAAATTTATTTTGGATTGATGTGTTGAAGGATGCTACTCCTCGGGGGGAGCAGCATAATGGAACAGGTAAGCTTGTGCCTCCACTTTGGCATTGTTGTCAAAGGGGGAGAAGATGTGAAGCGGAGAGATATCTTTGTATATTGCCATCAATGACAAACGGGGAGATTGTTGGCATTATGTGAACTAGTATGAGGACATAATGACATTTTATGTTGTCATTGATGTCAATATGTTGAAGAGGTGTGAACCGGCATATGTGAGAACTGGTATAACATTGTGAACTGACATTTGTGCCAAATTGAAGCGGTGTGCTTGTTCATGATGAACCGGCATATGGAAGTATTGTATGACTACCGGTTGGTAGTCTCAACTTTAGGGTTTCCGGTTGATGTGCTTCAAGCTTGTGTGGCTCAACCGATGATATTGTGTGATGAGTTAACATTGTAAAGAAGAACAGATCGTGTTGCCACGTAAGCCTGTGTGCGTGAAGGATCTTGCATGAGGGAGATTGTTCCTATCTACCTCGAGAATGTGCGAAGTCTATAAAATGGTGATAACATGTGATGGGTTATCAGCCGTCGTAAAATTGGTGGAAATGGATGATGGAGAATGTCTTGAGTTTGGATCAAGATCTACTGCATTTAATGCAATGTGCTCAACTGTCAGGATTGAACCGTTTGAATTCCTTAACCTAACAGGTTTAGGGTTTAGGGTTTATGCTATCAACCTATCTATTTTCCTATAAGGTTGATGTTTTGTCTCTTTCTGAGGTTGTTGGCAAAAGTTGTGTGTGTGTATCCAAGAGAAGGGATACGTGATTCTTGCCAGACCAAAAGGAGAGAAGTGATACCTGCAGAGTGTAAGTGCAGAAGGTGAAGAGGAGCTTAAGAAAATATGCATTGGCATTGAGTGTTGTTACCAGATCATTGTAATACCTATTGATCTCTAACCACCTCAACAGTTGGAAAATCCCTTAACAGGGTAGCCTTAACCGGCTTGTTGAAAATCCTTTAACAGGATAATTCAAAGCTACTAAGTTCGGAATCCTTTAGCTATTGATTTCTTGAAATCCTCTAACAAGGTAACCTTTAACAGGGTTTAACCCTTAACCGGGTATTGTAGCCATCCCTTAACCAGGTGATCCCTAACAGGATCGGTTCCTAGCAGAACCTATTGTAATGTCTCTAACCGGACAAAGCTTCTAATAGAGCGGACTTCTAAAGAGTTCAAAAATAGCTTGTGGGTATTCATCCCCATCATGGTTTTTCCCAGTTGGGTTTCCACGTGAAAAATATGTGTGTCATGTGTGATGCTTTGCTATTGTCTGTCAAGCATATGATGGTTCTATGTTTTATGCCCGTCAGTAAAACATGTTGAACTAGCTGTTATTGTGGTCTAATGATAGATTACCTATTTATGCATAAGGATGAAATGGTAGTGTAGTCTCGAGTTGAGTGAAAATCTAAGTGAGTAACCGGTTAATGCTTGACTTAGGCATTCTTAGCTTTACCGGTTGCACTCTGTTTCAAACCGGTATCACTGTCTGCCAGTCATTTGAAGTGTTTGCTGTCAAACCGGTTTTGGACTATGTTTTTGCCTGTACTGATTCACCCCCCCCCTCTCAGTACCGGTTTGGTGTTATTCGCTCATCATTGAGTTATCAGGGTTCACCATTGTTTTCATGCTTGAAAGCATTAGAATTAAGCTAATTAGGGAATAAGGATGATCACGTATCTTTAACTAACCAAGCTGGATTAAAACATAAGTCAATGAAATAAATATAAGAAATAGAATATATAAGCTAATTAAACTCCCTATTCCACATTATTGCTTCCATTGTTCTTCTCCAAATTGTGTGTATGGCTCTCAGGTATGGCACCAGAATTTCCTGCATGAGATGGCAATTATTTTGAAGAGTGTGATTTAGCTTGATTTGAGAAATTGATGTTGCTTATATATATTTTCATGAGAGATGGGGAGGGATTTTGAACTCAAGTCTTGATTAGGAGTGAATTTATTTAGATTGATCTGTTAACAGAGTTGATTGATTTGTTAACTCAGATTGATTGAGTAGTCAACTAAATAGATTGAATAGTGGACTGAATAGATTAGCCAGCTGACTAGATAGATTGAGGAGATGACTGAATGGATTGGAGAGATAAGTGGATTGATTGATCATTCAGAAAAGGTGATTGAGAGTGAAAAGGGGCGATTGATGAGTTAACTGAGTTAATTGATTTGATCAATCAGTTATGATTTTCAACATGTGTTGTAGGATTTTGAAGTTGAATTTCATTTTCATTTTCAATTTGCATTTGGATTTGGGATTTTGAATGCTAAAATGCAAGAATAATTTGCTTAATTAAAGAATTAAAGAATTAAAGAATTACTTAATTAATTACAACGAATAATTAGTGTGTGATTAATGAGACATTTTTAGGTGTCTACAGTTTTTATGCTAAAGAAAATTGGATTTTTGTATTTTTTGATCTTTTTGTTAGGATTAAAGAATTGGGATGATATTAGAGATGTTAATTGGAAGGAAATACTTACTAGGACTTTTAATAAATTAGACAAATAATGTTACTTGTTTTGGATTTGGTTTTCAAGTGAGATATTATGGAATACATAAAAGGCAAGAAACGAGGAAAAGTTTAGAGGGTTTAAGAGGACACTTACTAATTTGACAAAAAGACTATATTCTTGCTTGTAGGTTACAATGACAATGGAAACTTCCATATGAAAATTCATGAAATTGCTAAGTGATGGTGTTGTATGAATCAACAAGGAAGATGTGAGATATGGTCACACATGGTCATATAATCAATTTGACAACACACCCTTCCTGAAGGACTCGTGGACTTCCAAAAAAATTACAATGACAATGTAGATGGAACTACATCTAGAAAGCGGTCTATTATGGACTTGGACATCTACAATGAAAGCAATAACTACTAAAAAGACACTCTTTTATGTTGAACAATATGAATATGTATAGCTTCATAGAATAGTTATCTAAAAGATGCATGGTTTTTTATAGAAGCATTTTTATTAATATAACTACAATATTTTCATTAGGTGGTTGCAAGCTCTATAGTTTACAAGGTTTGAGTTGATCTAAGACCCTAACGGTCTCCTTATTTTTGTTGTGAAACCTTATGGGATGATCTTAGACTTAACATTTTGTATATCTATTTTCAAACTACTTAACATTTTGAATATCTATTTTCAAACTATCTTTAGCACAAAAAAAGGTTGCAAGGTCATTGTTGATGGTAGAAGCACAAATAATTTAGTTTCAATTAAGATGTTGGGAAATCTTTGTTTAAAGAAATTGGAACATCTAGATCTATATTGAGTTTCTTGGTTGTAGAGGGATTACTATGTGGTGATAAAGGAGAAATTCCTTAGTGATTTTTTGAATTGGACCTTATAATGATGAGGTAATATGTGATGCCAT
Source organism: Cryptomeria japonica (assembly GCF_030272615.1). Classification (NCBI taxonomy): domain Eukaryota; kingdom Viridiplantae; phylum Streptophyta; class Pinopsida; order Cupressales; family Cupressaceae; genus Cryptomeria; species Cryptomeria japonica. Next base: position 514,082,790 of record NC_081414.1, on the reverse strand, counting down.
GTGTACATGGATGTGTGTAATTTGTTTCTCGGGAGGTATTTTGATTGGTAGGTTGTACACAAAGGTACAACAAATATATGCACTAATGTTAAAGATGAGAAGATACATATGGTAAGACCTATGGAGGAATGTGATGAAGAGAGTTGAAAATATAAGAGGCGATTCTTATCACTAGGAGTGGGTCATACAAAGTTTTAAGGAAATGGAAGGTGAATATATATCTAAGATTAAATTTTATTTTTGAGGTAAAATAAAAAAAATCATCAAAAGGACATCACCGTAGATGATGTGCAAAAGTGGTCATTAAGATGTTTCAAGGACACAAGAAACAATAAAGTGAAATGTATTAGATTTATCATATGTGCATAATACACCTAGGCAATTAAGGGATTATTAAATGAGCATCCAAATCTATAGGAGGAATTCCAATCATTGGTGGGGAAGGAAGAAGATTTGGTTTTAGAGAGCACAAACACTAAAATGTCAATGAAAGAGGTAGAATGTGTTTATAAAATGAGTTATTAAGGGTACCAAGGGAAGAGAGGGTATTAGACATTTGGTATATTAGCAAAGATAGTGGGGGAAACACCTTATTTACACCTATAATAGTATATTAGTATAGGAATAATATGGGAGATCTTCATATTACTTCATGACTAGAAGCACAATTTTTTTCTCAAGTGTCTTTAATGCATGAACCTTTAGGGAGTTGATTAATTAGCATCACAAAGAATAAGTTCTACTTTAATTATTGGTTTGTGTGTGTTATAACCCTTATTTTCTTAGTGTTGATGATTTTCTACCTTCAAAATTGAAAGTCAAACTACTTTCCCTCCCAATTTGAAGAGTTTGCCTAGGAAAGAATCTCCTTGTATACTCTTGGAAGTTGAAGAGTGACAATTTTCATAAGGGTGATTGTGATGGTGGACCACTTGCATGTTTGATATGAAATTTGTTAGTTTGAGCTTCATTTGCATGTCATTTATCTCTAATTGGTGTTCCTATTTACAAAAGAGTTATAATGGATAACGCATCTTGAATGCATGGCCTTCTTGATGGTGATTAGGAGGAGGTTATATTTGACTTATTGATTTGCATTGATCTTTGATGAATGACACCACATTTAGAGGTAGTTACCTTAAAGAGGAGTTACAAGTTGACTCTTGACTTAAACCTCTTTGGAAGAATGGTGCCACATTTAGAGGAATATACACTTATAGATTACCTTATTGATTGGTTGACTATAATCTTCGAGCTACTTGCAATAATTCAAGAGGTTATAAAAATAAAAAGTTAGTTGAGTTTGGTTGGCTTGTATGTGGTTTTTCTTGTAGGTTGAAGTTGGGAGAAGGCATAGAAGACTTTAATTATATTTTGGAAGCTCAATGGTGGAAGGATTTTATCATTTGAGGCTAGTCTTCGTTTATGTTTCTAGTGTCCATGTATATATTTCCATATTATTGAATTTCACCCTTGTATGATTTGGAAATATTGTAATTCTATTTTAGACCAGTTTTATAAGAGGAGATGTTTCTTGAATTCTCTCATGCAATTTTGGTGTAAGCATGCTATTTCTATGGGATAAAATCATCACATTTCTTATACATGAAATTCACAATTTATCAACCAAATCAATAAGTTTGAGAGCAAATAAAATTTCGATTAGTTTCTATTTTAAATTTTAGTGAAGTGTTATGATCTTCTACAACTCAACAAACACAATCTTCTAGTTTATTGATTGTGAATGTGAAGCATTGTAAAACGCTTATTTTAAAAATAACACTGCCATTGTATTTCCAACACTATATATTAACTAGCAATTGCATGGTTTGCATGCAACGATTAGTTGATAGGTGATAGAGTGGAGGGAATAGAGAGTGGGGGAAGGGTAGTGCAGGGAAGCGTGTAAGGGATGAATGCAATTTTGGAACAGAGTTTTTATTGTAATTGGGTAAATTAATGGCAAGGCATGTAATATGAAGGGCCGTGAAAGTTTGGGATTAAATTTATTATAAATATCATTTGACTTGTCAATATAAAATTTTATTATTCATACAGTTTTGTGTTTTCTTTTTCAGAATATGATGATTAAGTGTTTGGGAAGTTTGTTATCCTTTAATTGTTTGAATATAAAATGAATATAAGTTGCAGTTTAAGGAAGTGCTGAATATTGAAATTGTATGGCAGACCCACTTTTTTTTTTGTATATTATCTTCATTTAATATAAACTTCAAGATGGAGCAATGTAAATGAAAAGTGAGGGAAGGGATATGCAGAGGGGAAGGGAGTGAGGAATGGAATTCTAATGGGGTGTTGTAATTGAAACTGGTGAAAGTAATTGCAAGGAATGTAGCATGAAACAAATGAGAACTTATAGGACTATGACATTGATTTCAAGGCTATGAAACCTTTAGAAATAATTTTATTGCAAATGTCCTTTGATCGTGAATATAGTTCGTTATTATTCATATAGGCAAGATATGTTTTTTTTTAAATTGTATTATATAATATGATGAATTAATGTTTGTAGAGACATTTGTTTTTAATTGTATGAAACAAAAATGAATAAAATTTATAGTGTAAAGCAATGATAAACAGTGAAAGTGTTGGTGGATCCTTTTTTGTATATATGATGTTTATTTAATTTAAAGTTCTAGTTATTTTAAGTTTTTATATCTATGAGTAGAGTATTAATTATTTAGTATGAGAATGTTCTTTGAATTGTTTGTTTAAAAGTTGTGTAAATAATCAATTTATATTAAAAATGTGTTTGTCGTTAAAATAGGGGAAGGGTCCATAACTTAAGATTAATTTATGTTTGTCATTTGTATCGTTAAGGTTTATGGAGGAAAGCATTCATACATAACTTATACTTGTTGCAAATATTATTTGACTATGAATCAAGGCAAATTGGATGAGTTTTAATTGGTAGACCTCATGCATAATTCTGTAGTGACAAATCGAAATTGCACTTAACAACCACAATGATACAATTCTATATAGTTTTAGATGCATCTAATTGAGATGGATTTTGTTGTAAACTTTGGATATTGAAATACTTTCTTTTGTTAATAATATAACAGATTATCAATAGTCTATTTTGAATTCAAATTTTCCACTTTTTTTGGTTAGAGAGTTTTTGTATCAAGAGGAAAACCTCATTAGAAATATTTGGTACATAAATTGAGTGTGAATTAAGCAAATTACAATACAAATATATCATGTGCGCATATATGAATGTGGGGGTATTGGAGGGGAACTTTTATATATATATATATATATATATATATATATATATATATATATATATATATATATATATAATTTCACAAAGGGAAAACATATTATAAATACAAAAAATTCAGGTTGTTACAAAATGTGGGCAACACGTTTTGGTATATTAGTAATTGAAGGTCGAACAATGAATTTACAGTGATTTATGTTGACATGTCAGTCAAACCTGTAATTGGGTTTAAGCTAATTACAGGTTTGACTGACATGTCAACATAAATCACTGCAAATCATGGAGGTGACAATTACATTGAACTAAGCCTGCGTGCAGTGAAAAGGGCAGAGATAACAATATTAATCTACTGTTCACCTTGGTTAGACTTAACATGTGCACAAATGCATATGCACCATCTTCTTTGTAGATTACTGTAGAACAAAACAATAGGTAGTCAAACAAAAAGTTGCATGCGCTAAGACAACCTTAGTTGGAGTTAACAATACTCCAACACCCCCCCTTAATTCCAACTAAGGAGAAAAGGAAAAGAAAAGAAAGAGGAAAGAGTAAAGGGAAAAGTCCCCCTCAAAATTACAACTATATGAAGTGCAAAAGAACATCCTTTGAGATACAAGAAATGTGTGGACAACTGTGGAATGGTAATTGCCGCCATAGTGTTGAATGAAGAACCTCCACAAAAGTCAAGATGATGATCAAGATCAAGAATTTGCATGAGTGCCCCTGACGATACTACTCGAACAATAAAGAGATGGCAAACAAAGGCAAAACATCTGATATTCGAAGATGCACGTGGCACATGAATCTACACAAGTGACCCCAACGACACTACTCAACCATGCAAAATTAAGCTGCTAGTCGAAAATACAGGTGCCAATAGTGAACTGATCAAACTTGAAACAAAACCAAGAAGCATTAGCACTAACAGTATAAAATCTCCCTCTTAATATGACAAAGGAGAAACAAGATAAGTTGACTCAAATGATGTGTCACAAAGGAGAAGATGAAGGCAAGGCTACGCCAGCTTCCATTCTTCAAAAATCTGCCTGCAAATAATTTTTCTAGCTTCTTCTTCCTAGCAATCAAGCTCTGATACCATGTTAATTTCTGTGCAAAGCATAAAATACAGATCTAGCTAGGAAAGATAACGGAAAAATCAGAATAAAGAAAAAAGGAAAAGAAACTCTATTAATTCATCATATTAACCATCTTTTTTTATACCAATTTTATACTGTTAGTGCTAATCCTGCAAAATAGAGAAAAGATCTAGCTGGAAAATAAAAGCAAAACTTGCAGAAAAAATCAGAACAACGACACTACTCAACCATGCAAAATTAAGTTGCTAGTCGAGAATATAGGTGCCAATAGTGAATTGATCAAACTTGAAACAAAACTAAGAAGCATTATCACTAACAGTATAAAATCTCCCTCATAATATGACAAAGGAGAAACAAGATAAGTGGACTCAAATGATGTGTCACAAAGGAGAAGATGAAGGCAAGGCTACGTCAGCTTCCATTCTTCAAAAATCTTCCTACAAATAATTTGTCTAGCTTCTTCTTCCTAGCAATCAAGCTTTAATACCATGTTAAATTTTCTGCATTGCAGAATACAGATCTAGCTAGAAAAAGAAGACAAACTTACAGAAAGAACAGAGAAGAAAAATAGAGCTACAAGAATGAAATTTTATTAATTCATTGTGTAATTACATTATGCAAATGCATATTTATAGAAAGAGAACCACCGTATGATCAGAGAAATTATGGTGGAATAGGAAATTAAAGAGGACATGCATTAGTTGAACATGCACTCTTCTTTTGTTAGCTTAAACCCAATTACATGTTTGACTGACATGTCAACATAAATCATTGTAAATCATAGAGGTGAAAATTACATTGAACTAAGCCTACATGCAGTGAAAAGGGCAGAGATAACAATATTAATCTATTGTTCACCTTGGTTAGACTTAACATGTGCACAAATGCATATGCACCATCTTCTCCGTAGATTACTGTAGAATAGAACAATAGGTAGTCAAACAAAAAGTTGCATGCGCTAAGACAACCTTAGTTGGAGTTAACAATACTCCAACACCGCTTTCAAAGAAGAAATTACGGTGAAAGAAGCCGATGAAAAGTAGGCTAACACACTGTTGTATTAGTTAGCTTGTTGTCGTAATTTGTATGAGCTAACCGCCCGTAAATTACAAAGAAGAAGCTTCAGTTACGCAATTTAAGAAGAAGCACACTATCAGTTCTGTGATGCATGAAATGCATGAAGAAAAACTACCACTAACACCCCCCCCCCTTAAGTCTAACTAAGGAGACATAAAAGAGGTAAGAAAGAAGACGCATTAGCACTAACAGTATAAAATTGGTATCAGATATGTTAAGGGAGGGTGTTAGCGCATAACTTATGTTTGCTTCATGATTTATGGTGGGAGCATAGTTTGCACTGTAATCACAACAGATTTTGCATGATTTACATTTAAGATAACAACGAAGAACTACCAATTTAACTCACTCTACCTATTCCATCCACTCCAACAATTTGTACAGAATCATAGAAAGCACTGCATGAGTACCTCTAGGATACTTTGAAAATTAGTTGTACATATTCTGCATTACTCACATGGATAAACAGATAGGTACACTGTCTCTAAATACAGAAATCGATCATCTGAAGACAGGAAGATATGAATATGCAGAAATGCGCTCCAAGCTGAAGAACTGCAAAAAGTCCTCTGATTAGGATGATGCCATTGTTTATCCATTTCTCCATAATGTCAAACTAGAAAGAAACTATGGAAGCACTCGAGGATGCGACTCTAGAATCTCATGTAGTGAGGAACCCTACTAGAAAGAATCTCTAGGAGCAAATAAAGTTGCAACATTGGAATCTCATGTAGACAAGAATTGGTTAGCATATGCATTTTACATGTTAAGTCTAACCAAGGTGAACAGTATAAATAATGCTTTGGCATATTGTAATGATATGATGAATTAATATAATTCCTTTCTCAGCTGATTTGCAAGTTTTGTTTTCTCTTTCCTAGCTAGATCTGTATTTTTGCTTTGCAGAAAATTTACATGGTATCAGAGCCAGATTGCTAGGAAGAAGAAGCTAAACACGATTATTTGTAGGCAAATTTTTGAAGATTAGCATTACCATGGAAGTTGATGTAGACCTCTGTTTCTAAATGCATGCATATTCTTCCCCTCATTTTTGCATGCTCCTTGATTTTTTTTTCTACATTGATTCTTAAAAAATGTACGTGCTTTGCAAGCACCACATGATGAAGATCTGAAAAATTGGGGGCTTTGTAAAATAAAAAAAAACTTTAGAAAGTTTATATGGGGGTTTTGCTTAATGCATTTAGTATAGGTTTCATTCAATAAGTTTCCATAATAAAATAGAAGATTAAAGTTTTTATGCACTCTTCCTCTAATTGACAGCCAAAAGTATTCTTTTGTTCTAAATTCTTGTCTACATGAGATTCCAATGTTGCAACTTTGTTTGCTCCTAGAGATTCTTTCTAGTAGGGCTCCTAACTAGATGAGATTCCAGAGTCGCATCCCTGAGTGCTTCTAGAGTTTCTTTCTAGTGGGACATTATTGAGCAATGGATATACAATGGCATCATCCCAACTGGAGGTCATCTTTGCAGTTCTTCAGCTTGGAGAACATTTCTGCAGATTCATATCTTCTTGTCTTCAGATGATCAGTTTCTGTATTCAGAGACCGTGTACCTGTCTGTTCATCCATTTGAGCAATGCAGAATATGTACATCTGCAATTTCAAAGTATCCCAGAGGTACTCATGCAGTGATTTTTATGATTCTGTACAATCCCATTGTAGTGTGGATTCATTTGCAGTTTGCAGCTTTCTTCTATAGTTTGAATAATGGTTAGGAGTTTTTCTCAATTGGGTTTTCTCCTTTCTTCTTTGTAATTGGGTACCTGATAAAGCTTTGTTGCTAGGACCCAAATATCTCCTTAGTTAGGCTTAAGGGAGGGTGTTAGCGCATAACTTCTGTTTGCTCCATGATTTATGGTGGGAGCATAGTTTGCACCGTAATCACAACAAATGTTGCATGTTTTACATTTAAGCTAACAACGGAGAACTACCAATTTAACTCACTCTGCCTATTCCATCCACTCCAACAATTTGTATGAAATCATAGAAAGCACTACATGAGTACCTCTGGGATACTTTGAAAATCAGTTGTACATATTCTGCAATTGTACATATTCTGCATTGCTTACATGGATGAGAGATAGTACATGGTCTCTGAATACAGAAACTGATCATCTGAAGATAGGAAGATATGAATATGCAGAAATATGCTCCAAGCTGAAGAACTGCAAAAAGTCCTCTGATTAGGATGATGCCATTGTTTATCCATTGCTCAATAATGTCAAACTAGAAAGAAACTCTGGAAGCACTTGAGGATGCGACTCTAGAATCTCATGTAGGGAGGAACCCTGTTGGAAAGAATCTCTAGGAGCAAACAAAGTTGCAACATTGGAATCTCATGTAGACAAGAATTTAGAACAAAAGAACATTTTTGGCTGTCAATTGGAGGAAGAGTTCATAGCAACTTTAATCTTCTATTTTTATTTAGGTTACTTATTGAAAGAAACCTATACTAAATGCATTAAGCAAAAACCTCATATAAACTTTCTAAAAGTTTGATTTTTAATACAAAGCCCCAAATTTTCCAGATCTTTATCATGTTGTGCTTGCAAAGCACATACAATTTGTAAAGAATCAATATAGGAAAAAAATGAGCATGCAAAAATTAGGGGAAGAATATGCATGCATTTAAAAATAGAGATCTACATCAGCTTCCATGGTAATGCTAATCTTCAAAAATCTATAGACAAATAATTGTGTTTAGCTTCTTCTTCCTAGCAATCTGGCTCTGATACCATGTAAATTTTCTGCAAAGCAAAAATAGAGATCTAGCTAGGAAAGAGAAAACAAAACTTGCAAATCAACTGAGAAAGGAATTATATTAATTCATCATATCATTATAATATGCCAAAGCATTATTTTATACAAAGAATAAACCAACGCATGAACATAGATCATGCAGAAATTGTTGGAGTGGATGGAATAGGCAAAGTGAGTTAAACTGGTAGTTCTCCGTTGTTAGTTTAAATGTAAAACATGCAACATCTGTTGTGATTATGGTGCAAAATATGCTCCCACCATAAATCACAGAGCAAATAGAAGTTATGCACTAACAATGAGAAGTTAGTATGTGAGAAGGAAAAGTTATTTGGAATCTAATATAGGAAAGAATAACATTAAAGTAGGTGATATTTGGACAACATGCTTCGCTCCTCGCTTTTTAATTTAGAGAAGTTGAACAGTCTTTCTGAAATTCAATATTTGATGAAGCCATGTTTCTAAATAATATAGTTTTCATAATGGATTGAAATAGAGTCACAATGAACTTTTGGTTGTAGCAAAAACCAAAGAATTCTTATACAAAAAGAGTTGGAATAACTTGTGTTTTGAAAAAGACTATCTAATAGTATTCCAATGACCTGCAACACAATTGATAAAAAAGGAAAAGACAAGTACTTGTTATTGTCCAAGAAAGGCACGAAGGAAGGCACTGTGTACATTCAGATGGAAGAGATAGGGTAAATATTGAGTTGTATGGGAAAGGGCGTATGTAATTGGAGCTATTGATATTTGTTGGTAGAGGTTGAATTTACTGGACTAGAAAGAAGAAACCTGAAAAATCTGTGCATGAATAAGTGAAACAAGTAATCATAGTGAAAATGGGCATTGTATTGAGGTGGCAAGAGTAGATCGACGCATTTGGGCTATGGTAGGTGAGAGCATTTGCATGTGAGCCTCCTCTTTCTTTCTGAGCACTGTAAAAGCATTGTTTAGCATCCTACAATACCTTTTGAAAGAAAATAGTGGATCTACGTGGAGGCCTTCAATGCTTTTGACTTTGGAGATCATTGTAAATGTCAAGTCCTATCTTTCATGATTGCTAATGTCCACTTTTGTTGCAGTCAATGTGCGCCCTTGTGGTGCAGGAGCACCTAGGACTTAGGCTAGTAGTGATTTCTCAATTTTGGCTTGTACTGACCCTAGCCATATCAGTTAGTGAATATGGACTCTACGAGGGTCCAAGAGTTAGTGTTTAGAGTCAATGTAGGCCTAGGTTGAGTTCATTCTTCTTAGGTTTGCATTTTGTGCATAAATAGTGGTTTGAGTAGGTAGTTGACCTTCATGATGGTCAAAAGTGTCAAAAACTGGTATAGGCATTAGTGAGGGTTAAATTAGTCTTAGACATGTGTTAAAATTCATGAGTGATGACTTAGAATAGGCCTCATAGGTTGAGAAGGCCAAAAAGTGGAAAAGTGCAAAGTTGCAAAAAGTTGTCATGACAACTTTTGTCCTAATTTGATTAGTGATGGAGTTAGGGATTGTCCAACGCCCTAGAAAGACTCCACACATGGTAAATTCTATAAGAACCCTCTCTTGCATGGTTACCAAGGCTGGAGACTTGGTTTTGTAAGTTCAATAATCTGAAACTACTCATTTTCAGACTGGTTGGCAGCATTTTGGCTTGTTTTGTTCATTTTTGTAAATGTAAACGGATTGAATCCATTGATCCAGCAATGTATTGAGTTTTCTTTGGTGTGTTACAGATTTTTTAGTTCCATTTCAAGCTTTGCAGATAGTTTACATTAGTGTATTATTGTTTTGGTTTGCACACAGCCAGTTTTGGCTTGTATATAGCAGTTTTATGTAAAATGGTTGCCCCATGAATTCCACACATGCTACCATCACGACCTATTGGGAAATGAAGGGAAACCACTTTTATAGTGTACATATGTAGGGACAAGTACTGGAGATGATTTTCAATATGACTAACACCTTGTTCTAGGTGAGTCCAGGAGCAACCCGACTAGAGGTAACAAGGTGAAATTGAAGTGCAAAGTGCAAGGGTGAATGCCAAACCACCATTTAAGATTTTGGATGGTTCCATGAAGTTGGGATAGATTTTCCAATGCAAGGAGAAGCCTTGAAAAAATCATTTGATGCCCAAACACCAGCTTGACCAGTCAGTGCCGGCTAGAAGGCCTAGAAACCCTTCAAAACCCTCATTTTGGGGTTAGCATATTGTACGGTGGATTAAGGAGCCAAAACCATAAAAATCACTTGAGGCTAGGTGTATCTTTGAAGAAAATCCAAACTTTCTAGGGGGTATTGTGGTCTGTTTTCCTCCAAGCCCTAGAAAACCGGATTTTGGAGGCCTAATAGGGCTAATTCCTTGTAGCCCTTTTCTAGGCAAAATGGTGAAATCGGCAAGGAGGGAAAATATTTCAAACCTCAAATGGACCCAAAGGCATTAAAAACATGTTAGTAGCCACCTTCACACCTCTGCATCAACTCACAACAGTAGGAGGTCAATTTGACAAGTTGAAGCCAAGAAAGCCATAATTGAGCAAATGGGGAGCATTGTAACTTGGTAGGGTTCCTAGCTAAAACACTTGAAGAAAACACCTTGGAATGGTTAAGAAGAAAGCCCTAGAAGAGATTGAGAAGGACTTGGAGGTCTAGAATGTAATTAGGCCTGGAGAGTTGGTGGAATTGAGCAACACCAACTAGGTGAAGTGTTGAGCAAACTAGGTGAACCCCTATCACCTTGAGATTTATGTATTGTTATAGCCCATGCCAATCTGAGTGGCAGTTGTGTGCGGTTGCCTCATGTTATGAGCGGGACAAGGATGTTTTTCGGGTTTTGCTTGTCCCATGGAGGGCCTCTATAATTATTGAAGTGTATCACAACATATTTTGGTGGATCTAATGGTTTGGAATCAACATTAGAAACAATAGACCTAGTGATCCATTAACGAGGCCACCTTGGACCCATAGGTTTGAGGTTAGCATAACTTGTTGGCCAATTCAAAGTAGCAAATTAGGGAGTAGCTAGTCATCATCATCATAATGACTCAAATTTTGCTGAGAAGTTCGAGCAGTACTAATAGCAATAAGAAGGTTTAATAGTTTTTTTATTATGCAATGTAGCTAACTTATTGGTTGCAAACAAATATATGGATGTATCAAAGTGTTGTATTTGCTCAATCATCAATATTGTATTTGTTTGATTCATAAGTATATTCCAATCATGTTCAAATGGCTCAACATTTTTTATATTTTGGAGGATATTGCAGAAATTTTGTTGTGCACTGCTTTAGCCTTGTTGAAAAAAAATGGTATCTAGCATTACAACAGTTGTGAAAGTATGCTATAGGGTGAGAGCTCTAGAGTGGGATGCATTAATACATTTTTTCATAATTGGGGGGAGCTAGCCAAGGTCACCAATCAAGATAAGAGAAGCACCACCAAAGATTTGTTACTGTCTATGTGGGTATGCTTGTCAAAGGTGGGAATCAATCTTCAACAATAATTTTGGGCCCAAAAAACTCATCTCATGTATCAAGATATATTGTATATGTTTAAACTCTTCTTGGAAAACAATTAATGATTGCCCCTACAAAGGGTTCATTTTTTTTTATAGGGATTTGTAGGGAGGTGTGGATTGTTATAGTATGAATATTGTAAGCAGCAACTTGATGGGTGCGAGTGCAAGCAATGTCTTTTTGTTGTCATGAACTAAGTTGTTTAATTGTTGGTGCATAGAATTCATTAAGAATGATTTTTCGGTCCATGTGTGTCCCTTGAATAATCATACACAACGATTCTTATGGAAATGGGTTTGCATGGTGGTTGTTGATAATGTTGAGGGAAAGTTGTTATTTTGGGGAGAGCTAGAAAGATGTTATTGTAAGGAAACTCAGGTGCGGAAACAGCTTCCTACACTAATCTCTAGAGGAAAGTATTGTGCAAATTCTTTTAAATCCTTACTATTTTAGATTCGGTAACAACTTTAACAAAGATATTGTAGCCATATACCATGCATACAGAAAATAGAGAATGACACAATGATTTATCCTGGGGAAAACTTTTCGGTAAAAAACCCCAGCACTCCAAAACCTGCACAATGTATTATCTTCAACACAACGGTTACAACACACTTGCAATGCAAGTTCTTTCAGGAGACAATCGACACTTAAAGACAAATCCAGTAGCATGATATCATACCAACAATACACTCTTTTTGTATCACAGTCTGTAACCCTAAAAAATGCTTATGCGCTTTCCTTTTTAGGGCAACTTCCAAAGATAGCCGTATTAGGGTTTTACCATTCTCCGAGAAAATAGGATCCCTAAATTTTTTTTTGGGGCGATGCCCCAAACCCCACGATTGAGGAAGAGTGTACAGTACTCAACTTTATCAGTTGCCACATGTCTTGCATGTCTTCACCCGTCATTGAAATCTCCTAGAAATAGCTCTTACGTGTCATAGGAATCCGTCATAACCGTTTCAACCATGATCTCCTTACACACAATTCAAGATGCCAACACATCAAGTGGAGTGACACATCAACATGCCAACTAGACATGTACACTCACACTTAATTACATGATTTGCAAGAAATACATTTTACAAAACAAATAATAAGAATAGGAATTATCCAAGGTTGAGACACCTTATTCCTAACATTCTCCCACTTGTCGAACACCTTGTAAGAGCAATAGGAACATAACAGGGACTAACCGCTATAGGCCAAAAGGCCCATAGACTCCGAACACCATCTGAACTTCGCAGTGCCCACTGGTTTCGTTAATGCATCTGCAACATTCCTCACAGTATCTACCTTCTCCAAATTTACCTTTCCATCTTCCACCATATCTCTCACAAAGTGAAACTGCACATCAATGTGCTTCGTTCTGGCATGGAAAGTTGGATTCTTCGCAAGGCAAATAGCGCTTTGACTATCACACCAAATAGTAATATGTTCTGCATCAACACCAACATCAGAACACAATCTCCTAAGCCAAATGGCTTCCTTACAAGCATGAGTAGCAGCCATGTACTCAGCTTCTGTAGTGGACAAAGCAACCACAGGTTGTCGCTTACTCATCCAACTGATGGCACCACCAAACATAGTGAACACATAAGCACTGGTGGATCTCCTACTGATAATATCACCTGCCCAATCTGAATCCACATACCCATGAATACAAACTGAATGCGGAGATCCAAAAGAGTTACCATGGTAACATATGGAGTAATCTGATGTACCCCTCAAATATCTGAATACTCGCTTAACTACATCCCAATGTACCCATCCAGGGTTAGCCATAAACCGAGTCAGGACTCCCACTGCTTGGGCAATGTCTGGTCTAGTACATACCATAGCATACATAAGATTGCTAACTACACTAGCATAAGGTACTCTACTCATGTCCTCCACCTCACTAGGAGATTTTGGACAATCATCTACAGATAACTTTGTTCCCACTGAAACGGGAACACATAGTGGTCTACAATCTGCCATGCTGAACCTATCCAACACAGACTTCACATACTTACTCTGACTCAACCAAAGTTTTCTGTTAGACCTGTCTCTACTGATTTCTATACCCAAGATGTACCTTTCTGCCCCAAGATCTTTCATCTCAAACTGTGCTAACAACAGAGATTTAAAAATCAGAAATCATACCCTTACCCTTCCCAAACAACAACATATCATCAACATATAATGCAACAATAAGAAGGCGATCATTTTCAACTCTGAAATAAACACAATGATCTGATTTCGATCTTACAAATCCAATTGACAACACAAAGGCATCAAAATTAAGGTACCACATCCTAGGAGGTTGCTTCAAACCATATAGAGATTTCTTTAATCTGCAAACTAAGGATTCTTTACCTTTAACAATGTAGTGCTCAGGCTGTGACATATAAATCTCTTCCTCCAAATCACCATGAAGGAAAGTTGTCTTCACATCCATCTGTTCTATCTCTAAATCATATGATGCAGCAAGAGATAACAAAAATCTAATGGATGTCAACTTTGCAACAGGAGAGAATATTTCACCATAATCTATTCCCTCTACCTGTGAATACCCCTTTGCAACCAATCTAGCTTTGTACCTTTCAACACTGCCATCTGCACAAAATTTCTTCTTGAACACCCATTTACAACCAATAGATTTTCTCCCTTTAGGAAAAGGTAAAAGGTCCCAAGTTTTGTTTTTCTCTAATGAAGCCATCTCATCATCCATAGCCTCAATCCAGGAACCTGCATCTTCCATGCCCAAAGCCTCTTTCACAAATCTAGGCTCATCAGTGTTAGTAATCAAAGCAAAAGCACAACTGGAATCTAACATAGAATAACCAAACCTTTCTGGTTTCTTTCTTTCTCTCGTGGATCTCCTCAAGGGCTGAGGTTGAGGTTGTTCTTCCTCTTCTTTCGAACTATCAGAGCTGCTAGAGCTCTCCTCATCATTAGACCCAACATGGTCTCTCTGTTCAGTCTTCTCAAGGGCAGGAGGAAACTGAACAACATCTTTTTCCTTTTCTTTTTCATCTGGTTGTAGCACAACAGGAGAAGATGTTAGCTCTCTAAAAATAACATTTCTACTATGCAACACCTTACTAGTCATAGGATCCCAAAGCTTGTATCCTTTCACACCAACACTGTATCCGATAAAAATACATTTGACAGCTTTGTTTTCCAACTTAGATCTTTTCTCCTTTGGAATATGTGCATAAGCTTCACAACCAAAAACACGAAGATGTCTTATTGAAGGCTTCTTACCAGACCACACCTCCATGGGTGTCTTACCAAAAAGAGTTGATGTAGGAGATCTATTAACCAGATAGCAGGCAGTGGCCACAGCTTTGGCCCAAAACCTTTGTTCTAAACCAACTCCACTAAGCATACTCCTAGCCTTCTTCATCAGTGTCCTGTTCATTCTCTCTGCAACTCCATTTTGCCGCGGGGTGTAAGGAGTTGTCTTATGTCTCTCGATTCCTTGTTCTTTACAGAACTGTTCAAACTCTATGGAACAAAACTCACCACCATTATCATTTCTCACACACTTGATTCTTTTACCAGTCTGATTCTCCATGAGAGCCTTAAATTCCTTGAACCGACTGAAAACCTGTGTCCTACTTTTCAGGAAATATATCCAAGTCCTTCTACTATAATCATCTATAAAAGATACAAAATATACAGAACTGAAGATAGAAGGAACTTTTACAGGACCAAATACATCAGAATGAATAAGATCCAAAAGTCTAGAAGACTTGTGAGAACTGGAGTAGAACTGAACACGATTTTGCTTACCATAAACATAGTGTTCACAGAAATCGAATTCGCGATTACAATCATTTAGCCCCTCGATGAGATTTTTAGTTTTCAAGGTCCTAAGACCCTTCTCACCAATGTGGCCAAATCTCATATGCCACAACATTGTCTTTTCTATAGGAAGCTTGCCTTCCAAAGTGTTTGCACCCTTAGGTACACTTACTGCACTGCCATCAGAACCCATTGCCACAGTCTTCTTTACTGCTTGTTCAGATGGTGGGGATGAAGTGATAGTCGCTCTCTTCTTTGAAACAGAAGAAATATTGCACTGAGCAATGCATGCATCAAGCTGAAACAAAGTACCTCTCCTAGTACCTTTAGCGAGCACCATAGAACCTCTCATCATCTTGCATCCATCTTTCAAAAAGACAACTTGCACACCTACATCATTCAACATACTTACAGATAATAGGTTTCGTGCCAAACCTGGAATGTGCATAACTTCGTTGATTCCCTTTACTCGTCCATCAGGAAATCTGATAGTGACCCTTCTGCGTCCAACTATCTTTAGGTGAGAATCATCACCCAAGTACACCTTTCCACCATCAAACTCTTCATATTTTGAGAACCAGTTTCGATGAGAGGTCATGTGAAAAGAAGCACCCGAGTCTACCAACCACACATCATCAGATGCATGGGCTGCCAAAGCTGCAATAAAAGCATCTCCATCTTCTTGAGATTTTTCGGAAGCTGAATCTGAGCCTTTCTTCTTCTTCTTTGGTTCTTTGCAGTCCCTCCGGAAGTGCCTAGATTTATCACAGTTCCAACATTTCGCCTTGGACTTTCCAGGAGTCTTAGAACTCCCATGGGATTTGGATCTGCCCTTCTTTGACTTATTGTCATTCTGCTTTCCTTTGTCGTTGGATCTCCCGCGAACAGCAAGGGCTTCCTTAGACAAATCCGAAGTCTTTCTTCGCATCTCCTCAGATAGCAGTGAAGACACCACATCATCCATACGGAATGTGACTATAGTACTTCTGAGAGCCATCACAAGATGGTCCCACGAATCCGGCAAGGAACAAAGCAGGGTCATACATCGATCCTCCTCCTCGATCTTGGCACCGGATGATGCCAACTGTGCAATCAATAAATTGAATGCGTTGAGATGATCAGTTACGGATCCACCTTCCTCCATTCTTAAAGAATACAACTTCTTTCTCAGGAACAACTTATTCACCAGAGATTTGGCCTGATACACAGACCCAAGCCGTGTCCACAAAGAATTTGCAGTAGTCTCATCAAGAACATTCAGAAGAACGACATCTGCTAGACAGAGTCTGATGAGACCCCTAGCCTTCCGATCCTTGATCTCCCAATCTGCTAGAGATATCGTTGCAGGTCTCACATCAAGTGTAGCAGCCTCCCATAGATCGCGATCTTCAAGCATGTCTTCCATCTTGAGTTTCCACAACTCGAAATTAGTGCCATTAAATTTCTCCACCTCCATTCTACTGTATGAGGAACTTGCCATCTCAATCTGCAAATAAGATTTAGAATGCTCTACACAAAAAAAACTCCCACTCAACTTGAGATTAGCTCAAAAAACCCTACCCAACAACTAGGATCAAAAGTTGATCAAGCTCTGATACCACTTGTAAGGAAACTCAGGTCGGAAACAACTTCCTACACTAATCTCTAGAGGAAAGTATTGTGCAAATTCTTTTAAATCCTTACTATTTCAGATTCGTTAACAACTTTAACAAAGATATTGCAGCCATATACCATGCATACAGAAAATAGAGAATGACACAATGATTTACCCTGGGGAAAACCTTTCGGTAAAAAACCCCAGCACTCCAAAACCTGCACAATGTATTATCTTCAACACAACGGTTACAACACACTTGCAATGCAAGTTCTTTCAGGAGACAATCGACACTTAAAGACAAATCCAGGAGCATGATATCATACCAACAATACACTCTTTTCGTATCACAGTCTGTAACCCTAAAAAACGCTTATGCACTTTCCTTTTTAGGGCAACTTCCAAAGATAGCTGTATTAGGGTTTTACCATTCTCCGAGAAAATAGGAACCCTAAATTTTTTTTCGAGGCGATGCCCCAAACCCCACGATTGAGGAAGAGTGTACAGTACTCAACTTTATCAGTTGCCACATGTCTTGCATGTCTTCACCCGTCATTGAAATCTCCTAGAAATAGCTCTTACGTGTCATAGGAATCCGTCATAACCATTTCAGCCATGATCTCCTTACACACAATTCAAGATGCCAACACATCAAGTGGAGTGACACATCAACATGCCAACTAGACATGTACACTCACACTTAATTACATTATTTGCAAGAAATACATTTTACAAAACAAATAATAAGAATAGGAATTATCCAAGGTTGAGACACCTTATTGCTAACAGTTGTGTCCATATATGAAGATAAAATTTTAATTTCGTTTTGTTGTGATTTACATGCTAAAATGAAGTGGACAATAATGGTGTCTAGTTCATGTGGCACATTGTGTGTATTTCATGAGTGGTTAAGATCAAAATCTCGTGTACCCAACAATTCAAGCTCATTTATGTTAAAGTTATGGGTCGCACCTAATTGTGACAACATTTTCCATTCATATTCATTAGATGGAGATTGAGAGTGGACATTGTCATCATCACTTTAGGACTATTCTTCAACAATAGGTGTTTGTGTTACTCTATCAATATGCCAAGGTGATAATTGACTGCATTCAATCACCATTCAATAATTTCCAATTTGTAACTATGTCTTCTTTTGCAACACCTATATCAAGTTGAACACTTTGAAAAAGTTTGTACAGTAGTAGTTCAAACTAGAAAAATGACTCAAAATTCTCATCAATTTCAGGCGGAGCATCCTTGAGTAGTGGGAAAACAGTAACTATTGCACATGTTTGCCTCTTTCGTCATTTGTTATTTTTATGATAACCAACATATGTGTATAGTTCTGATTTTAAGAGGCACAAAGACTCCGTTTTAGTAGGTCTTTCCATATAGAAGTGGATATAAGCACTTGTGAGCTCATCGTCACTTTGGTCTTTCATGAGACAATGCAAGATTTTCCTACCTACATTCAAGGATATAAAAGGACAACTTCATGTCACAAGTGATAATTTTTGTAACATGTGACATGTTTCCTGAGCTCCTATGTCACGATCAACAAGAATGTTCATCATAAATTTTTGGTATATAATTAATGCTTTATCTTGACAACTATTTGTATTTGCAAGTCTTTTTAAGATGTCACTATATGTTTTAGACTATTTTTTATTTAGATGTATATTTAGAGATATAATTGAGAACAAATTTTCTTGATGTGATTGACTGGCAATCGACATTGGCACACCAAATTGCAAACATCTAAGGATTGTGAATATTAAGATGATCATCATTTCTTGTTGGTTTGTAACATTTGTTTTGTTCATTGTCTGAAGTTAAGGTTGACGTTGGCTATTCAACCCATGAAGCTTTATAACGACACTGTAAGCTTTGTGCCTTTTTTTTAGGGCATGTAAGCTCTGTGCATTTTGTATGCCTTTGTACAATATTTAATAACTCCCCATAATCCAACAAGGGGTCCATGGAAAGAAGTTCAATGGTTGAAAGCAATAATGGATCAGTTGGAGCAACGTGGTATGTTCTATTGCATCTTTGAAGGTGGCTATGAGGGTTCCAAGCATAAATGTATTTGTCAAAGAAATATCTTGCTTTGTCCACTTCATGTGTGTTGTCCCAATCAATTGTGTCCATATTTGGAGCACTTGAAAGCCATAGGAAGCCATGGACATGAGCAGATCCACAATGTTGCTACTCATATTTGTACCAATAATCTTTAGCTTGCCATAACTTTTCAATAACCTCCTCATACAAGGTTGTAAACCTCTGATACAAATATAATGATGTAATGTGTGGATTTTGGATGACATTGTCAGTTAGCTACTTTCTTGAAGATTGTATTTGTGCACCATTTGTAGAAGGAAACAATTTGTGTAGGTCAAACCATTTTGAATATGTTTAACTTAAAGTAAAAAATAGCATGGGGTTGCCTAGTTTGTGGATCATGGTTGCTAGTTGAACGTGAGATCTATTCCAATATGAGTGTGTACCTCGCAGGGATGCTCCAAAGTGCATGAGCTAGTTTGCAAGTTGGTAATGAGGGACATGTTGTAGCTGGCATCAGAGAGCCCCTAAAGTTTTTGGAACCTTGTCTTCGATATTTGCTCTCATAAAAACAACAACAATTTGTTGGCTATGATGTCTCATAATTAGATTGCATAGGTAATAGAAAAATCGCACATGCGTGCCAAATCTATTGTCATGGTATATAATAAGGTGCAAAGCATATTCACATAGATGAATTTATGTGGTTCTTGATTGAAGGGGCAACACTGCCCCGGTTGGGAACAATGTTGGGAAAGCAAAACAAGCCTTCAATATTATATTCATTGATGGGCGAAGAGTTAATTTCAGGCCATGGTACAATAGTTTGTTGTCTACCTTCAAATTTTAGCACTTGTTTAATGCCCTGCAATTCCCGTGGAGGATTTGACTATTTTGGGATGAAGGATGATGAATTTTCATTTGCATACGCGTAATCATCATAATTGCCTGTTGTTGTTGTTGTTGTTGCTAGATGTGGCTCTTACAAATTTTGATTCACAATGTGCAAAATTTTTGGCACATATGTGCTTGAATCAGGGAGGAGCTCAATAACTTCAATATCAATGATAACATCAACATAGTAAGGGTCATTTTGAATTTTGTACTTGAGTGCATCCATCACATGATTTTGTTGACATATAAGTCATAGTTTTTTCCTTGAGTGTTGCTTCTACAAACAATTATAATCTCAAGATCATGCAATCTACATGGCAAAAGCCGAATAATACTTGACATATCTTGGGGGAAGTTGATAGTGTGTCCACTATATTTATATTGTCCTCCTCTTGCATGTGTAACTTACAAGATTGGTTCCACCCTAGCTATTAGCATCTATTAAACTTGAGTGAGTTTTTTTAGCACATCAAGTTGTGGCCCTGGGCCCATATTGTTCATTGAAGAGAAACGATGTAGTCCTTTTTCAAGAAAACATCTATTACATGTGGTGTGTGAATGCTTTGTTCTTATGGACATACCAACATAATTTTCTTTGCATATGTTGCACATGTTTTGAATTGAGAGTGCATCAATCAATTCTCAGAACCATTTCAATGACAGGAGGTAAAGGTCGGAGGAAGTATATTTAAAATTTTGGCCATGCTCCAAGTTATTGGTGTGACAATATTGTGAGTTTGGTAGCAACTGTGGTTTGTGAGTATTGCTAGTTGTGTTTGGAGTAGGCTGGGATACAACTATCCTTTGTTGTAGATGTTTAGCACGATGACGTACAAATATTTCATCTTTATGTTGGTTGTAATAAAGCTGATTTTTTTCTTTCTTTTTGGCTTTTGTTAGTTGAGCCTCAATTGTGGGTGTGAGTTCTGTTTGAATTTGCACCTCATATAAATATAATTCGAGAAAGGGAAGGCAAGCTTAAATAATGCAAAAGTTTTTAAATGATTAAACACATGAGAAAATGGAAAATAATGAAAGAGATACAGATACATACACATACACATACACACACAAACATATATATATATATATATATATATATATATATATATATATATATAGAGAGAGAGAGAGAGAGAGAGAGAGAGAGAGAGAGAGAGAGAGTTGTATGTATTATCTATATATATACAATTATAGATAGATGCACTCATGCACATGCACACGTATACGTATGTTGGTCAAGTCATTCCATACTTAGCACCATAAGTTTTGATGCTCTTACTTTTTCAATCATATTGATTTTGAACCATGTTCATGCCAAGTTTTCTGTTTGAAAGAAATTGTTTTGCAAATAAATTGTAAGCTCCAAATTCTAGGAAAATGAATAACCAAAATATATACATACACATACTTCTATATAGATATAGATGCACATACATATACATATATCCATAGATATATAGATCTTCATGTGTGTATGGATGAATGTACACACAATGTATATGTATATGCATATTTAGGTATGTGTATGCATATATATATATGTATATATATACATATACATATACATATATACATATACATATATATATACATATACATACATACATACATATATATATATGTATATGTATATATATACATATATATATATATATGTATATGTATATATATACATATATATATATATACATATATATATATATATATATATATATATGTACATGTACATATGTACATGTATATATGTACATGTACATATGTACATGTACATATATATATATATATGTACATGTATAAATGTACATGTATATATGTACATCTATATATATATATATATATATATATATG